>NC_080423.1:105661487-105938987 GCF_029873635.1 Malania oleifera
GGTCCCTCCCCGCCTTTCCTCCCCGACCGCCGCCTACCGCGCTCCGTCCCTCGACTTCCATCCCGATTCCTGGGTCCCCTAATCAAGTCTTCTAAAATCATGTGTAGTATCCCGTCATAGGAGCTGACTCCAGGAGCGTGTCCTTTGTGCCATGGGGAATCCCACGGTTTCCTTCAAGTCATTCTCTCCCCTTATTTAATGTGTAGTTGTACGTTGCGGGTGTTTACTTTAATCTTTAAACCAGTTGGATGGTTCTTCACTCCCTATTCTCTTTTATCGTGCAGATATGCGACTTCACCAGTTATGAAATCCCTCATGGGGAGAAGCTAGAAAGCAAATGGTTGGTTGGATGTTGCCCTTTTTCTTCTTCCCCACTGTCTTCCCGCCTCTCCTTCTTCTTCTCTCACTTACTACATCCCTCTCAAATGGGACATTCCCCTGGCAGTCAGATAGATTCCGGTGCCATCACTGACGATGTCCATATTCATTCTCTCCTAGAAACCACTACTCAAGGCTCAATTTGTAAGCACATCTTTCCGAGGATACCGACCTGTTCCTGCCTCTACTACTACCGTCTGGCTGTGCACGCCTGAGGATTTTTGTGCAGCCCAATGTACACCTTCCCATAACGACTCTCTCTCGACCAAAAGAAAAAAAAAAACAAAAAGTACGAAATAATCTGCCATACTTTCGTATACCAGGTGTCTAACTTTACTTTCTTTACATGTTTTTTTTTTTGGACTTCATGCAGAAGTCTTCCGAACTTTCCATACTTTGTATTCTTCACCGCGGGCTACGATGTGCTCCAACCTAGCCGGAGGAGAAAGTTGCGGAGCATTTATCGCTAAACAACGCGAGGCCCGGGAAAAATATGCTCCGCTTGAATGAACCTGCAAACGAGGCCGTAGGTCTGTGAGCGGCTCTGCAGGCAGCGGTCGAGCGCCTTCGTCGGAGGAACTTCCTGCCCTAGATACTGTAACTGCTAGCTTCCTCGCATTCCTTCCTCCCGTATACTGTTGGCATTGAAGACGTACACAAGAATCTCCAACCAATCTTAGTTAGCGACACCTACATATAAAAAAAAAAAAAAAAAAAAAAAAAAAATAACTAAGCTTATCAGTTGGATTTAGGAGGTGCCGTGAATCAATTAAGGACTAAAAACATCCTAAGATGCCTCTGATGGTGTAAAGCTCCTCATGGTTATGTAGATGTTGCCGACCAAGCAGTCCCGAGTCACGGAGGACTCTTGAAGTAGGATGAAGAAGGGGAGGCGAGATGTTACCAGGAGGCAAGTTGGAGGGGGTGAGCAAAAGCAAACTAGTTTGTAGAGGAACCGCAATCGTGTAAATTTTTGGAATTTTTTCATACCTTTATTGTGGTATGAACGTTTGTAAGACACTGTTTTAATTACAGCGGCTGCCAGAGCGTTTCTTTCAGAATATGTATTTCTTTTCATACATTTCAGAGTTCCCTGTGTTTTAACTTACCTTCTTTCCCCCCTAACAAATTTCCAACTTGTATGTTCCGCGGGTTTTATCTCTGTGTGGACCCTATGATATGGTCCCTCCTCCTATAGGCTTTAAAACTTGTGGGCCGACCTCCTTGCTCGTATGAATACTACGTAAGAAGTAAACGGTTGTTTCGCCTCTGTCCTCAGAGACTAAGTACATCCTTGGATGGGAATTCCGTAGCTTTGAACGCTGTGTTGTAAGTAACTTGCTAACCTCAGTGCTGGTATGCTTCACTCTTTGCAAAACTCACCTGATCCTGTCTACTACTCCTTCCCGTAGTTCTATTTCAGTCTGTCTGACTTAGCTTACCTCACTTTGTGTGCCTACTCATTAAAGTCACTTCCTTCTTCTTCTTTCGGCACAATCTTAGGTTAGCCCCACCTCTTGACTGGGTATGACTGCTTCCTCTGCAAGACAAGCAGAATAACAACGAGTTCCCGGGTTGTTTATACCTTGGCTCTCTTGACGGGTCGTGGACGTCACGCCCCAAGATAAGGAAGTATATTCCTCTGTTCCGATTTACCTTCATGGTTCGAGTCGCGTCCTCAGTCTGTTCGAATCGTCTGATTCATAAGTTTCATCTACTTAGTCATACTTCCTCCTGGGGGTGGCGCCAGCTAGACAGCGAAGTAGAACTTAATAAGATAGTCGAACAGAACTTTTTGAAATTGGTCGTTGTCGAACTACTTCCCGTGGTCATGTAACTATTGCCGGGGAATGCCATAGGCGGCACGAAG
Source organism: Malania oleifera (assembly GCF_029873635.1). Classification (NCBI taxonomy): domain Eukaryota; kingdom Viridiplantae; phylum Streptophyta; class Magnoliopsida; order Santalales; family Ximeniaceae; genus Malania; species Malania oleifera. The sequence goes on from NC_080423.1 coordinate 105,663,736, forward strand.
CACATGAAGGGCGCCCATGAAGCGAGAGTAGTAATCTCTACCGCTCTGGTTTATGGTGGCTAGAGGTTCGGTCCTCTACCCACTTAGGAATATCTATTATTGCTACGTAACAAGAATTTTTCTCTGGCGCCAGTCGTCTGTGGAAGAAAAGGCGCTAGTATCCTATCCCCCACTGAGCAAAGGTGGGCAGGGACTGTTAGAGGTGGAAGTAGACTAGAGGGTGTCGTGTGGTAACCAACACTTGCTCACCTTTGACCATCTGTCCACATTTGTTTTTGATACTTAGCCTTGACCGCGTCCTTCTTCATTTGGACCAGTAACAAATCCCTGTCGCATGGCTTTTGTGGCTATAAGAGCCCTACTGGCAAGGTGGTTTCCGCATACTCCTTCGTGGATTTCCCGTAAGTATGTATTCCCCCTTCCGTTCTTGCTTAAACATTAAATGTAAGGGCAATGTCAGCGGATCGCCTGTAGGAGCTCCCTGCCCATCAACGTATATCTTGCAGCTTTCCCTTGCCTCCTCACCTTTTTGAGCCTCCTTATTATCTTTTGGTAATGATCCGTCTGGTAGGTATACAGAAGAAGACGCTCCTCCATCGTGCTTGCTCTCATTCGGACGCGCACTGAGTGTTAATTCTGTCCTCTTCGTACGATTTGTTTCCCATGCGTTCAAAATAGATTGTGTCCCCCTTTCCATTCCGACCGGATTGGCCAGGCTTAAACTGTCGCGATTGCGTCCTTCCTTTTTATTCGTCTGCTCCTGCTCTCGGTACGTGTTCTATGTCAACTGGAACGGAATGCCTCTATGTACTCCTCTTGCCTTGGGAGAGATATTTCTTCATTCATCTTGGATCCCTAGCCTCGAATTCTCCTTTAGTTGCTCTACCACTAGCTGGGAATCACTCAGTACTTTGATCTGTGCCACCCCTAATGCTTCCGCTAGGCGCAGGCCGGCTAACAGGGCTTCGTACTCCGCCTCGTTGTTGTTGCTATGAACTCCAGTTTTAAGGGCGAAGAGAGTTCATTGCCCTCTAGGTCGAAAGTAAGGAATCTCGGCTCCCCTTCCAGCAGCATAGAGGATCAATCAAACGTGCAATGTCCACTCCTCCGACTTGGTGGATGACTCGGGGAGCCTTTCTGCTGTAAAATCCGGAGTACCTGAGCCTAGACTGTGCGGCCTTCAGGTGATACTGTATGTCGAATTCACTTAATTCTATCGACCACCTCGTCCATTCCTTCCCGAACTCTTCGGTCGCTGTAGAATTTGTCTCATGGGCAGGTTTGTTAACACGGACAACCCTATGGGCTTGAAAATAGGGTCTTAATTTCCCGCGCTACACAGATGATGGAGAAGGCGGCTTTTTCCACCATACAATAGTTCTTCTTGGCGCCACTTAACACCTTACTTGTGTGTAATATATAGGCTTGATGCTTTCCTACCCTCTTCCCGGACCAAGACGAGCTGACGGCATTCCCGTGGAAGCTATATATAGATAGAGGTCTTCCCCCATTCTTTGCTTTGTCAAGAGAGGAGGGGATCCGAGGTATTGCTTAAGCTACTCGAAGGCTTCATCCTGCTCTTCCCCCCAATTCGAATCCTCCCTTCTTCCGTAGTGCTCTAAAGAAGGTAAGCCTTTGTCCCCTGAGCAGGAGATAAACCTGCTGAGGGAGGCTATCTCCCGGTCAGAACTTGGATCTCCTTTTTAGTCCTTGGAGCTTCCATCTCCAGCAGCGCTCGTATTTTATCCGGATTTGCTTCTATAACCTTCTATGAGTCACCATAAAGCCCAAGAATTTACCTGCAGAAACGCCGAACACGCACTTCGAGGGGATTCAACCTCATGTGGTACCGGCGGAGGGAGCTCGAACGTTTCCCTCAGATCTTTACAATGTTGCTCTGCTTCCATGCTCTTCACCAACATATCATCCACGTATGCTTCCATTGTTCTTCCGAGCTGTTCCTTAAAAATATTGTTTACTAACCTCTGATATGTGGCCCCCGAATTTTTTAAGCCGAAGGGCATCACCCGGTAACAATATAGACCCCTTTCGGTGACAAAAGAAGTTTTTTCTTCATCAGCTGGACTCATAGGGATTTGGTTGTACCCTAAGTAAGCATCCATGAAACTGAGGAGCTCGTGCTCCGAGGTCGAATCCACTAGCTGATCAATTCGAGGGAGAGGAAAGCTGTCCTTTGGGCATGCTTTATTCAAGTCCGTGAAGTCTATACAGGTGCGCCATTTTCCATTGGGCTTCCTGACCAGGACCACATTGCTCAGCCACTCGGGGTAGTCCACTTCTCGGATGAAGTTGGCCTGCAACAGTTTCGTCACCTCTTCGTCAATTATTTTGGTTCGCTCCATCGCGAAGCTCTTTTTTTTTTTTTTCTTCTGTTTCACAGGTCGGTGGTTGGGGTTGACCTGCAACCTATGCTCTATCATAGTAGGGTTGATGCCGGGCATGTCTTCTGCCGACCATGCGAACAAATCAGAGAATTTGTCCAAGAGTTCAGTCAACTCCGCTTTCAAGGTGTCGGGCAAGTGATTCCCGATCTGTATACTTCTCTCCTGGTGGCCTCGCAGTGGTATGTGGTTGATATCTTCGTGTAATGTATTGATCTGGGGATACTCTCCTCTGACTTCTAGGTCTTCCACCTTTAGAGCTTCTTTAGCCTTCATCTTCCTTTTCAAGGCCATTACATAGCAACTCCGGGCAGCGGCCTGATCTCCTTTGGCATATCCTATCCCTTGTGGTGTAGGGAATTTAACTTTGAGGTAGTAAGTTGATGTTACCACCCGAACTGCGTTAAGGAAAGGGCGACCCAAGATGACATTGTACACCGAAGGTCGGTCAACCACCAGGAACTCTATCAACGTTGTTACTTGCTGCAGGGTTGTTCCTATTGTCACTGGTAACGTGATTGTTCCCAAGGGGTGAACAGTGTCTCCCCCAAATCCTACCAAGGGGGTCGAGACGGGCTTCAATCGTTCCTTGCCGATCTTCATCCCAACCAAGACCGACCAGAACATGATGTTGGCCGAGCTCCTGTTGTCTATCAGTATACGTCTAACCATGTAATTGGCCACGAGTAGGGAGAGCACTAGTGCGTCATCATGCGGTTGCTGCACTCCCTCTTCATCTCCGCTGTCAAAGGTTATGGCGTCACCTTTCTTGTTTCGTTTGCTACTGGTTTCCCCCTTTTCCATCGTCAGCACCTGTTTAGCATATCTTTTGCGTGCACTCCCACTATCTCCTCCACTGGTGGATCCTCCGAAGATCACCGCAATTTCCCCAATAGCTTGCTCTTCCTTCTCTTTTGCTCCATGCCTCCTCTGCTCGAATGGTTCCCTTTGTAGATTTTCTTTCTTGACAAACCTTTACAGATGTCCCCTTCTTATTAGGATTTCGATTTCTTTCTTCAGCTGAATGCATTCTTCTGTGTCGTGGCCGTGATCCCTATGGAATGCGCAGAACTTGGACATGTTTCGCTTATGTAGAGGCATTCGCATAGGTTCAGGCCATGAGACGTAGTCCTTCTTTTTGATCTGCATCAGCAACTCTGAGCGAGGTACATTTAGAGGTGTGTAGGTGGAGAACTTGTTGTGCTGTCCTCTCGTCTTTTGACCTGTTTGTAGCGCATTAGTTTGGTGTCTTTTTATAGATCTATACGTGTCTCTAGATTCTACCATTGTTTCCCCTTTTCCGCTCTAGACGATTTCCTCTCGTATCCATCATCTCCTCCAGGTTTATGTATTTCTCTGCTCGGATCATTAACTCCCCCATATCCACCGGCGGTTTTTTCCCTAGGGAGTATAAGAAACTTCCTGGTTGGAGAGCCGTTGTCAAGGCGGCCAAGGCTACCCCCATATCTAAGTTGCGGATTTCTAGGGTCGCTGTGTTGAACCGGTGCATGAAGTTCTTTAAAGTCTCCCGGTCCCCTTGCACCATACTCATTAGATGGCCTGTTGTTTTAGCAACTCTCCGGCCACTAAGGAAGTGACCGATGAACATTTGCTCCATCCCTTGGAAGGAACCAACAGATCCTGGTCGAAGAGTTCGATACCAGTCTTTGGTGGTACCCTTAAGGGTGGTAGCAAACGCTCGGCACATGATGGCGTCAGGAGCCCCTTGCAACTGCATTAATATTTTGAAATTTTCCAGGTGATCAATGGGATCAGACAAACCTTCGTATCTCTCAAAGGTGGGCATCTTGAATCTACTGGGCAATGGAGCTTCCGTGATCTCTTTGCTGAACGGAGACTCTGCGGACTTTAGGGATGTTTCCCCATAGTAGGGCCTGGCTCTGCCCTCCTTCATCATCTTCTCTATGTAATCTATCTTCTTTATTCTTTCCTCGAGCTCGGTGGATCTTTGTTGGTTGACATCCACGCTATTTGCATCTTCTACCTTCTTATTGAGGTGAGTTTTCTCTTCTTTCTCCATTATTTCGTTAGCTTGCTTGTCTGCGCTGGGTTTCTCTTGCGATTGGGGAAGGACGTGCCCTTCTTGACTCTTCTTTTGTAAGAGTTGGTTGAGCATGTCCTTCATTTCCTTCTGGAAGACAAGGAACTCCTCCCTACTGACACCAGATGAGTCGGCAGAGGTCCATTGGATGGATTGGGATGGTTCTTTGGTATTAGGGAAAGAGGTAGAATTGCGTGAGGTCGGCATTGCTTGAATGTTGAAAGTCGAGAGTGAGATAATATCACCTCCTAAAAGTAATTTCCCACAGACGGCGCCAACTGTTGCGGGGTAAAAAGTAGTTGGGATGCTCTTTCGACTCTCGTTGACCTGAAAGAAGAAGAGAAAAAAAGGCTTGGAGGACCCGGGGTGTACTCCGGGGGATCTCTCCGATGCCTAAGTAAGAGGAAGACTTTTAGGGAGGCTAAATGCAACAGTAGAGTAGTGTTGTGTAACTTACCTTTGCCTGTACTTCCAATCCCTTCTTATAGGGGCTTGAGTTGACCTCCGGTTGGATCGGATTTATTGCACGTGGCGTGAATCACTCTCCTGCCATAAGTATATGCACCTATTACTGGTTATTATGGGTGTTGGCGTGGATCTCTCCTCCGCTTCATTAGATCGGAGCTAATCACTTGTCTGAGAGTCAGACCTGGAGAAAATGGGAGACAAGCGTTGACCAACCCTTATTAGTGTGATTTATTATGGGCATATCATGTTTAATGTCAAATTACAGACATAGGTTGCCTTTAGGAGAATTCCTCCTCAAATGCAATTAAGTTTCGGGAAAAAAAAATTAAATTCTCCTGGAGGAATAATGTGGTCTTTGATCAGGCTCCTTCACCTAATGAAAATCAATCCAAACAGTATTTCCCATTAGATGATAAGTGGACCCTAGTAGATGGAGAAAAATTAGGTCCTTCGAGAGGACTACCGTCCTCCTATTAGATTCTCTTATCCAATGAAAATACACTAAACAACGAGTCCTAGTAGATTATGCATGAACCCTATTATGTGACATTAATTGTTTGATATGTTTTCATTGGATATGAAAGTCTAATAGGGGAACCATGTTGATCCTTTGGAAGGACTTCTTTTTTTTCATTACATATTATTTTTATCTCAATTCATTCCACCAACTTGTTAGGAACCTGTGAGCATCTAGATCAAAGGGATACCAAGATTTTTACGTGGTTCGGTCAATAACGACTTACGTCCACAGAACACACACCAAAATTCACTAACTCGCCAAAAATATTACAATTCTCTCTCTCTCTCTCACTTCTTCCCTTCTTGCTCTCTCTGAGCTTCTCTGCTCTCTCTGTGCTATATATCATACACTTTCCACAGCCCTCTTTATATAGACTTGGAATTTACATCATAATTAAATGTGAATTAATCAAATTAATCACAATTGGAAGTTTAAAATGAAGAGATTAAATGAGAGATAATTCCACCGCGTTTTCTGACTCAGCAACGCATCTCCAACTGTCTCTTGGCTCCATCTCTAACACAACTAAACACTACATAGGTGCAAAACCAAGTAATTTCCCGTTCTTTTAAGGGGATTGCTATTTTTTCTCTTGCAAATCATAGAAGATTATAGATTCGACTTCCTATAAGTTCTAGTTTTGTTTTCTATGAACAAAGGAGAGGAGGAGAATACCACACTGTAGTGTACATAGTTATTTTAACTCTTGTATCTGTACATGGTTAAAATTTGCCAACAACTCTTGTATCTTTTGGTGGCGATGAATGTAGCCATCAAAAGTTGATTTTGTTTAGGAAAGCCCAATATGGTTTTCGCCAACAACTTGTAAAATTTTTGTCGCTAAAGATATAACAAAATGAAATTTTAGACATCCACTGAGCGCCTATTGTGCTAATATTTCATAAACAAATTGAGAGAGAGGGAGAGCGATCTGGTGACTGCTGGAGCCGCGAAGAGGATATTATCAATTTTTTGGAATCGCGAGTTGTGGAATGGAAAGGGCTAAATCAATCGCATCCAGTCTTTTCTGGGTACTGTTTTTGCTGGGGAACACAGTGCGAGTCTCTTCAACTCAACCTTTTTCTCAGACAGATCAGGTATATAGTTCCTCAAATTACAGTACAATTTTTTTCTTTGTTTTTTTTTTTCCTTTTTTGTTTTGTTACGTTTGATTATTATGTATACTGACATCCCTAGATTGGGGCTGTGTTATTGCAAATGCTCGTAAGGAATGACTCAATCGCAAAAAGTTAGATTTCTTTTTTTGTTGGAAAATCGAAGTTTGGATTTCTCGGTCTTGAGTAGGGTTTATTTGGACATTGTAATTCAGCCAAATTACATCTTATGATTTAAAATATGGGAATTTGGATCTGTTTTTGGATGCATAGGAATTGTTGGGTTTTGTTTGGAATTTAAGAAATATGAAGTTGGCATAATTCAGATTGATCATTTTACATCATTAGATTGATCCTTACAAACAATATTTTTTGGATGTATAGGAGTTGGGTGCCTGATTTAGAAATTGTTTGTTTTGGTATTAATACTTACTGGCCACGAACTACTTTTTGGTTAGCAGTTGGAATCATACAATTGTATTTGACCATTCCTTAAAAAAAAAAAAAAAAAGTTGGTAATCTGCTTACGCGCTTTCATTACTGTATATCTGGTATTTATTTTCGTCAAATTACCATTGCTTCTAATATGAATTTATTTTCATTTTATTTACATGTTCCAGGACATAGAGCAATCTGCTGCTGCAAGGTAGCATCCTGCCACAATTTAAAATTGGTCTAACCTTTAATTTTCCATGATCCACTGTTTTCCTGAATGACTTAAACGAATTTTGTATCTTAGTATTTGGATTGGGTTTCAAGTGGATATTGAGTTATTGATACTCCAGTACTTGGAAGCTTCTTGAATTATAATCAGGGGTTATGATGCAAATAATTTTTCTTTTGGGGTTTATTAGTGCCAGCAATTGCTCTCTATGAAGGTTGGTGAGCTAATATTTGTACAATTTCCATGTTTAGAACTCTTAAGCAGGAGCCAGAACATGCTCATGAAGTACACTGTTCAAGAGAAAGAAGTAGGGCAGCCTGGAAAATTATTGAAGAGGTAATGGAAAAATGCATTGTGCAGATTTGACCAATAGCTTTTGAAATATGTAATTTTGATAAGCATCGATTCTATTTAAGTGTTGCAGTATTTGACGCCATTCATGGAAAAAGAAAGGTATCAAATTTCAACTAGATGCAGACTTCATCCCGATAATGATCTATTTAGAGATCAGGAGCAGCATAAGATTCATGTGGATATAAATGAGTGGCGATGTGGATACTGTAAGAAAAGCTTTCGGGCTGAGAAATACCTTGATCAACATTTGGACAACCGGCACTACGATCTCCTGAATGTGGTATGCAAACCCATATTTTTTTTCTTTTTCACAGTACTTTCTGTCTAAGTACAAGTCGCGCACAATAAAAATTTTCATACAGTAATTAAAATACGTCAAGTCCCTTTTGTCTATTCTTCTTTGAATTTGTATTGCTTTTTGTCATTCACATTGATGGTTGTTTTATCCTAGGTGATTATTTGGTTCATTTGGACCATATCATTTTGTTATCCATGTCATATACTCATATTTTTTCTAAATAAAATACAATTATGCAATTCTCTTATTTCTAAACTCTTACAATGATTTTATATTAACATTTCTGTAAGTTAAAATACAAGAGAGGTATTGTAATCTGTCCCTTAGTGCTTTTAGTTTAATTTTTTTTTTTCCAAATAGATATCCAATTATGCATATCATTGTGCCATGTTTGTGATGTAATTTGCCAAAGTAGATATATCCTGTTATTCATTACTGTCTTATTGAGTAGTCTTCAGCTCATGCTTGTTCAAAGTTATCTAATCTCAATTTATCAGATATTTGATTAATATATATTTATGGTTATGAAAATCCTGAAAAAGCATCAGAAGCCAACAGCTTAAGTTTAGTAAAGAGACTTGTAGCATTTCCAGTTGAGTCTGTCAAAACAATGCATTTGGTGCGTGCAATGATAAGCATGTCAAGAGTCAGCGTTTCTCGATTAACTGCATTTTGTTCTGAGAAGCTTTGCATTTTATTGAGACCTGTGCACCAAGTTTTCTTTTAAGATCCATGCTTTGATTTTAATTTTGATAATTGTGGTAATCTTGGGTAAACATGGTTTATGGTGATGTAAAATTATGAACTTTTAATCGAGGTCAGAGTGATAGCAAGTGCTTGGCAGATTTATGTGGGGCATTGCACTGTGACCATGTGATGCAGTCCAAGTCACCCAAGAGCAAGTGCAATCCTGCAGCTGCTGCGAGGAATCGCCACCTATGTGAGGTCATTATTCTCTTCTCTGCTGCTAGCTTGCACTGTTTATTCCAGTGCCATTCGTTGTTCATCTCCGGGTTTTTATTTGCAGAGTCTTGCAGATAAATGTTTTCCTGTTAATCAGGGTCCCTCAGCAAGTCGTCTTCATGGTAATTTAATGTTTTCTAGGAGTTATCTGTGTTGTTTCCTTTTTTTTTTTTTTTTTTGAAAAAAATTGTGTGAGTTTCTGATGCTATATTACTATTAAAAATTTCTCTTATTTTATGTAATAACTAATACTATTGCTCATATATTTTGCATATGGTAAATTCTGTTTGTTGTAGAATTGTTCTTGCACCAATTCTGTGATGCTCACACTTGCTCAGGAGGACGGAAATATTTTCCTAGAGGGCGCAAGGTGGGGCTTACCTCTGTACTATGGCAGTTCAAAGCAGAGTAGATTCTCTCTTTTTTTTTTTTTTAAGATGTAGTAGATGAATATAACCCTATCATTGGTTTAATTGATATTGTTGTCCCAATTTCATCTGTGCAGAAGCAAACAAGTGTATTCTACCTGGCTATTTCAATATTGACATTAATGTTGCTCCCGCTTTTCTATGTTATTGTCTTTTTGCACCAAAGGTAGAATATTTTACCTCTGAAAATCTCTCCACTTACCAAGTTCTTGTAATGACTGATTTGGTTTGTGCATTTCCCACAGAGAAATGAGAAGAGGAACCCAAGAATTGAGGCGTATATCACAACTTGGACGGAAAGCAAAGCCCTCTTAGTCGGTGAGTTTCCCTTTCCACTGTAGGAATGTATTGAAAGATAGGTAAGGTTGATAAATGGGCACTGGGTTTCAGTAATTTTACTTATTCTTGGCAGTGAGCATTGGGCACTGGACACTGACCACTATTCATGTTTGGCAATTTGAATGATCATATAGTTAGTTGCATTTTTAAGTTTGTTAAAATATAACATTTCTGCTAGCAAATACATTTGGAAGAAATGAGATTTTTTTTAATACATTATAGACATTTAATTATTACAGAAAATCACCCCTTAGGGGACACCCCATATGTTTGATCATGGGACTTCCATTTGGAGGTCTTAGGTTCAAACCATTGGGATGGGTGGGGAGGGCTTTAGGAAAAGGAGAGCAGCGTGAGCTACTTCCTGTTGTGTAGCTCCAGCCTCAATTGGAGTATTGGGCTTAGGTAACTGTTACAATGGTGTATCAGCCTTATTTTAAAAACGTTTTCTTCTGGTTTTTACTGTTCCTCCATCATGTGAGTCAATGATTCAATATGGTAGCCTTAGAATATTGTCACATATTCCTTTGATGTGTGGTATTGAGTTCATTATATATAGTTCTAATGATTTGCTGGGCAAACTGTTGGTGCCAAGTTTCTGAAGTCAGAAGATAACAGTTCATCTCCATTTTGGCCAAAATGCAACAATTCATCTTGGCGTTTGGTTGAGTTGTCTGTCTGTCTAATATGGGAGAATGCATGATTTTTTTTTTTTAATAAATATCATTACTGCATTTAAACTTTTCTAAATTTTCCTCACAGGTGGAATCAATATTACCCAGATATGTCCTCCTTTGCTTATGGTGCTTATAACTGTCAACCAGGAAAGCATATGGAGTTGATGATACAACATTTGATTACCAGGATTTTTTTTCCTAGTTTGGGCTTCCTTTTCAATGCATTTCTCTGGAGAACTGCTTTTGTCATTAGAAAGCCTAAATGTGGATGACTTACATAAACTCCTCAAAAAGCCAAACCAGCTCTATATGTACCATCTCGGTGTAATATCTGGGAAGAACAAAGATGTATTAACAAACATTTTTCTGCTGAATAAAACTTATCCATTCTTGATGGTTGAATGACTTGGAAAATATTTGAGTTGGCTCTTGCATGCCTGTGTGATATTGTTTGTTTTTTTTTTTTTTTATCATTTTAGCATTGAAATGATGTGTTATGAGCAAAAGAACAGCGATGGTACCTTGCAGTCCTGATGGGCAAATGGGAAATTATTGTTGCAGAATAAGAAAGAAAAACTTGCCAATTCACATTTTAGATGACCACAATCTATTCTGTTCCACTAGGAGGTGATCTTCTCACCCATATCAGATTTTTATTGACGGGATTCATGGATGTTTTTGAAGAATTGAAACAGCTGCTGTTAAGACGGATGGAGACACCCTAGCCAATTTTGAAAATCCACTGAATAAAAGTGCAATATTTTGAGGATTAACTCCCTTACAGTACTTGTTGATGAACTAAGATGTAAATTATTGTAGTAGTTTATGCAGGGACATTTAAACAAAAATACGCAGGAGAAAATGTTCTTGCAAAATGCATTAAAATTAGCTATTTTTGCGCTCCCAAGTTTATAATTACAAATAGCAACAACTTATGGGATTTGCTCAATATTGATAAGATACCAATCAGTATGGAAAGCTGCTTTCCATGATTATAAATCTCTGGCCAATGTGTTGTTAGAAACTTCAAAAGCAGTCAATTCTTAGATCTTGTAGATTTCTCTGTAGAAACATCCAAATGTTCAACCAACTAAGCTTGTGCAAACCCCAAAGATTACATGCATGGCACTTGAACCAAATCCCATCCAACAATAACAACAAAACCAAGCCATAGTCCTATTAGGTAGGGTCGGCTGTATAAATATTTTTTCGCCAATTTAAGCGATCATTGACCATTTCTTTTGATAGATTCAATGATATTAAATCCTTACTATCTCTTTCCAAGTTATTTTAAATCTACCCCTACCCCTTCTAATATCCCTCACAGTAACGAAGTCACTTTCCTCACACGTGTACTATGTGACCTACGTTGCAAGTGTCTATACCATCTGGGTCGTCCCTCCCTTATCTTATCTTCTATAGGGGTTACACCTAACTTACCATGAATATGTTCATTCCTTAATTTATCTTTCAATGTTATACCACTCATCCATCTAAACATTCTCATCTCGGCAACTTTTACTTTTTGGATATTAAGTTTCTTCGTTATCCAACATTCCAATCCATATAACATAGCTGGTCTTATAGCTGTCTTCTAAAACTTTCCTTTCAATTTTAAGGTTATTCTACGATCACAGAGCACACTTGAAGCACTTTTCCATTTTACCCAATCTGTTTTAACTCTATGCATTACATCATTTTTTATTTCTCTTCAACTTGCATAATAGATCCAAGATATCGAAATCTACAAGTGCTATTTATTTCTTCATCATTAAGTTTAACTTTATCTCCAATATTCCGCCTATCATTACTAAAATTACATTTCATATATTCTGTCTTATTTTTACTTATCCTAAAGCCTCTAGATTCCAAAACTTCTCTCCATAATTCTAACTTAGCCTCTACTCTGTCTCTAGTTTCGTTAATTAATACAATATCATCTGTAAACAACATATACCATGGGACCTCCTTTTGAATACTCTTAGTCAATTGGTCCATCACTAAAGCAAAAAGATAAGGACTCAACGCAGATCCTTGATGTATACCTATGGTGGGAAATTCTCTAGTTTCTCCATCTATAGTCCTTACACTAGTTATTACTCCATCGTACATATCTTTAATGACATTTGTATACCCACTACGTATACCCTTTTTTTTTTCTAAAACTCACGATAGAACTTCTTTAGGTATTCTATCATATGCTTTCTCAAGGTCAATAAATATCATATGCAAGTCCCTCTTCTTTTTCCTAAACTTTTCCTTTAATCTTCTTAAAAGATAAATAGCTTCTGTGGTAGATGTCCCAAGTATAAAACCAAATTGATTTTTTGAGACCTTCTTTTCTAATCTTAATATTTGTTCAGCTACCCTTTTCCATAGTTTTATTGTATGACTCATAAGTTTAATTCCACGATAGTTATTATAATTTTGAATATCTCATTTATTTTTGAAGGTATTAAAGTGTTTTTTCTCTATTCATCTGACATTTTCTTAGGTTTTACAATTGTAGTAAATAAATTAGTTAACCATATAATTCCGTTATCACCTAAGCATTTCTAAACTTCAATTGGGATGTTATCTGGTCTCATAACTTTCCCATTTTTCATCTTTTTTTTGTTAAACTTAACTTCATTAACTCTAATTTTACGAATAAATTTCATATTTTTAGTTTTTTTCTCATTTGACAATTTTAAGTTTAAGCATTCTATTTGGTTTTCATTAAACAACTTACTAAAATAATTTCGTCATCTTTCTTTAATGTCTTCGTCCTTAATCAAGACAATATCATCATCATTTTTTATACATTTTACATTTCCTAAGTTCTTACTCTTCCTTTCTCTAACTTTAACAAGTTTAAATATATATCTTTCTCCTTCTTTTGTACCTAATCTATCACACAAACTATTAAATTATCTATATTTAGCTTTACTAACGACATTTTTTGTAATTTTTCTTGTCTTCTTATATTTTTCAAAGTTATCTTTGTTTCTATATTTTTGCCACGTTTTATACCAAATTCTTTTTGTCTTTATGATTTTTTGTACCATATTAAGTGTTTTTTTCTTTTCTTAAAGCAAGTATTCATTATACTAAAATCATATGACATAACAAAGTCTAAGATCATCTCCCTAGACTCATTTTTGTCTCTATACCCATATCTTCTATGTATCATCTCATAATTTTTATTATCTCTTCCAATATGTCCATGCAGATCTCTTCCTATAAATATTTTCTCAATCCCTAGTATGCCTTGTATAATACTATCCATATCTTCCCAAAATTGTCTCTTAAGATTTTCTACAAAACCGACTTGAGGAGCTTAAGCACTAAAGATATTTATTATCTCTTATCCTAATACCATCTTGATTTTTATAATTCTATCTCCTACTCTAGTTACATCCACAACGCTATCTTTAAGTTTTTGTTTATAATAATGCCTACTCCATTCTTATGTTTTTCTTTTCAGTGTATCAAAGTTTAAATCTTGATTTATCAATTTTTCTAACTTTCTTCCCCACCCACTTAGTTTTTTGAAGGCAAATTATATTAATTCTTCTTTTGATCATTGTATCCACAATTTCCATGCTTTTACCCGTAAGTATCCCTATATTTCAAGTTGTTAATATAATTCTAGTTTCTTAAACTAATGTCTTTACCTGTCCAAGTCCAAAATGATGCAAGAACTCTCGTATATTTGACATTGTACTCGGGCGCCAACACAGCATATCACTTTGGGGCGATGACCTAGCCCACCCTCGCCCACTTTTCACTACACCTGGGTGGTTCAAGTGCAACGCGTCACTTGTAGGAGACGCTCCAGCAAATATTCGGTAAGGATTCATATCATAGTGATCTGACAAATTTTACGCTGGTTGTCACCTAACCAACGCAACCCATCCAACAATAAAATAAAATAAAATAAAAATTGGAGAAAAAATGATATCTTATTTGCATCTTGAGCCCTGATGACTGATGATGATATTTGGATCTCTCCACCACTTACCACAGGGTTCACCATGTCCTTGGCAAGCTCTTAGTGCCTCAAAACCAACACAATTGACGAATTAAGATTTGGTTTATGGTTTCTGCTCGCTGTGCCCTGACTAAACATAAATCCTATTTCAGCATCCTTTTGATGCTATATGACTTGAAATCTAGTTTTAATATTATAGATACGTAATCTCCTGCAAAGATTATGGTTGTCAATGGAGTATCCTTCAATGAATGGCATCCCTTTTAATGACGCTTGGTGCAAATTTTCTTCGTAGAACCCGAACTACTTCTCAATCACTTCAAAAAGCTTCAAAGTTTTCGAACAAGTTTGCAATTTCATGGAGCTATGGCCCCAAATGCAACGGTTATCAGCTCATTTGACAGAAGAAAACCGTCCGGATCACTGAGCCGAATAAATGCGAGCTCCTCTTTCCCTTCATGCTCGTTGGACAGCAAGGAGTTGAGTTCATCCGCAGCTATGACTCTCCTCTCCGCATCCAAGCAAATCACATGTCCGCTTTCCACATATGGTCTATAGGCCTTGCACAGAGAGAGGACAAGAGAATCGCCAAAAGTTTTTCGATAGGACTTCAAATCCAAACCTCTTGCAGTTCTAAGGGAAAGCATAACCACATCTGTTGCCATGTCCTTATCATCAATAGGATTACACTTACAGCTATCCACCATCCCATTCTCCAAATTTTTAACATAATCCATGTACTCTTTCAGCTTTCTTGGTCTTGAAAACCTTACTCCACCAACATAACTGGCGGAGCCCAGACCAAAACCATAGAAAGATCGGTTCTTCCAGTATGTAAGGTTGTGCTTGCACCGGAATCCACTCTTACAATAACTGCTGATTTCATAATGGTTGTAGCCAGCACCAGAGAGAATGTTTGAAGCCATCCTATAGAAATCTGCGGATTGCTTTTCAGAAGGCAGAGGAAACTCCCCTGGTGTATACCTGCAAATTCTACAATTTCAATTCCAAATTGATGCAAAGCTAAAAGCTCATTGCTCTTAATGTTTAACACTACTAGTAAACTCACAGTATTCCAAACTTGGTGCCTTGTTCCACTTGCAAATCATATACAGACACATGGGTAGGCTGTGCTTCAATTGTTCGCTGCAAACTCTCCATCCACATTTCTGATGTCTGGTGGGGAAGTGAAGATATGAGGTCCATACTCCAATTCTCAACCCCACAATTCCCAACAATCTCAATCGCCTCATAAACCTCCTTCACCCCATGGGCTCTCCCACAAGCGTTCAACAACTCATCCTGAAAAGCCTGAACTCCCAATGACACTCTGTTCACACCCAGCTCCATCAACCCCTTCATTCGCTCAACACCAAAAGTCCCAGGATCCATTTCCATGGACACTTCAGCATCCAAACTTAACCCAAATTTCGATCTCAGCACGTCGAGGACCGACGAAACAAGCCTCGGCGGCACGAGCGAAGGCGTGCCACCACCAAAAAAGACCGTTTCAAGAGGCTGGTTTGGGTTGAATTCCGAAGGAGTGGCTTTGATTTCTCGGCAGAGCAGTTGGATGTAGTTGGAGATTCGTGGGTCGTCTTCGGTTTGGTTCGAAGACGAGCCGAGAGCGACGATTGGGAAGTCACAGTAGTGGCAGCGTTTTCTGCAGAAAGGGAGGTGGACGTAAGCTGAAGCTGGAGGAAGTTCATGTGGTTGGCTCATGGCGGGAGTTTCGGTTGAGGCATTTCGTCGAACAGTTGGTGGTGCACAGTGGGTAATGGATTTGCGGGGAATAGAGGAGAAGAAAGGCGTGCAGGTTGTTTTCAGCATGTTTGGAGAGAGAGAGAGAGAGAAATTTTAACTTTTTTAGGTCAAAAGGTCCTTGCAACTTTGCTAGCTTGTTATGTTGTTCCGCTGGGATGGTTATAGAAAAAGGATTTGAGCTCTGGGAGAGGTTTACGTTTCTTTCAAAACAATTTTCAATACGTCAATATAAGGGATTTGGATAATTGGATTTTACCCACATGTAATTTGGTCCAATTTTGCCTTACAAACATTTGAAATTTGGGTAATTGGATAATTATATTTCAGCATTTTACGTATGTATAATTGACTTCCGTAAAAGCACAAAAAGCAGAAAGTGAAAAAGTAAATTCTTTTTGTCAAAATAACTGTGTATATGTATATTCGCCATTGTATACACCTTATTTGTTATAATTTGATTTGACTTTCGCTATATATTTCACTTCAAAAATTACACTTAAGTCAGTATTTTTATTTAAACAACACATCTCTATACATAGATCCCATAAAGATAAACGCGTAAGCATAATCATTTCTAATCAGTTTAGGATACCACTAACCATTCTAGTATATGCACAAAAATAAACAAATACCCAGAGGCCATCAAGGAAGCTTGAACCCTTTTGAGAATTCAATGATGAACCACTTAACCTAAAGCCAAGTTCAATTACAGTTAACCAAGTTGCAATAACTATTTAAAGGTCATCATAGGAATTAAATAAAATGAGCTTAAAGTAGGCAATTGCACTTGTTTTTCACTTAGCCACTTATCTTAAAGTCAAGTTCAATTAATTTTTTAATTGACCATGTGCATGAAGTCACAAAGTAAAATCAAGCATAGGAAGTTTATTTATCCATTTTAAGTATATAGGGAGGCATTTACATGTTGAGAAATCTTCAAATGGCAAGTTAATGCAAGTGTGGAACATTTAAATATTTGAATGCTCAATTCATCATAAATAAAAATAATGTGGGATCATAAGACTCCCATTTCTTTTTCACATTCCTATTTTCATATACATTTTCATTTGTCATGTTGTTAAAATAAATATAGAAGTGGGTAAAAAATGGTTTAAGTTTTAATCATAACAAGAAAATGGTGCCATTTCAACCTTAATAACATGACATGGGGATGCAAAGCTCTCCATCCATGACTAGTTAGGGTTTGTTTAGGTTAATGACTCTATTAGAAATACATATATATTTTTTCATTATACTTTCTCCAAACAGTTAAGAACCAAAAATTATTCAAATATGATTCTTTTTTTTTTTAAATTATATGTAATAAAAAATAAATTTCTTCCTTTTTTTTTTCTCTTTTTAACTGTATGCCATTTATTAAACCCTAACAAACCCTCAAATACGGGTTTTAGGCTCCCAACTCGACCAGTCTTCTTTAAGCACGGTTTCATTCACATGAAATATAACATAATCTAATTTTCTGAGTTAAATACAGATTTGTCACTAAAACTATTTTAAAATAAGTTACTTTAATCATTTAATTTTTTTTTCCCTAATGCGATCGCCAAATATTTTAGATCATTGCAAGTCGGTGCAAACTTGGGAATAAGAAAGTATAAAAACTAAACTCGCAACTATTTAAAATTACAGTGATCATATTAGGAAAAAAAGTTGGCACCTAAAATTGAAATGTTTAAATAACTCTAGTGAGCAAAAGTACATTTTACTTGTCATAAAAATCAGATATTGTAACAAAAATTCTTGGCTCATATTCATGCATTCAGATGGGAACCACTTAGATAAGAGAACATTTCATTCATCTATGATTTCACAACCAGGGTATTAACAAGATGTTGAAGTTTCGAAACCATAATCTGGATTACAAAATTTTGATCGCGTATTAGCCTTTTTCATTATGTGAGACATTTTACCATGTAAGGCCCTTCAAGCTCATACCCCAATTTCCTATAGTAGTGGCGTGTTCCGACGCCAGAAATAACTGCTATTTTTTTCGATCGATGTTCCCTACGAGCAATCCGCTCTGCCTCCTCCATTAGAAGAGTACCATAACCCTGTGGAAATAAATAAGATTAGACGTGAGAAAATGGAGACTTCAGCCCATATACTTGTCTCAAGAATTGCAAACTACTTTAAGCTTATTTAAAGATCTTTAAGCAATTAAACCAAAGAAGGATATCCATCTACAAGTAGTCAGGCAGATAATAACTGCAATCAGGAACCTTCACTAGAACATTCATATTGCTATGTTTCGTTTTATTGTGAAATAGCACTAGTATGTAACCTGGTGTTGAAGTTTGTCATCATCTCGCCCATGAACTGGAACTGCAGTTCCGTAAACATGAAGTTCCCGAACAATAGAACATCTTCCAACGAGTTCTGGACAAGTAGCGTTCCGGCCACATTTACGCAAGCGCAACAACCCAACAAGAATATCCTACAAATGAGAGAATAAAATAAAATAAAACTAAGGGCCCATATGTTCAAGCGAACCAAACTGCTTTGGCAAGAATAGAATGTAATTGTGAATGAGAGATGTTTTGGCTGAGATATAACAGAACTCTCTCATTCAAAAATATCACTGAGAATACTAGACTATATATACTTCTTATGAATGCATATTCAGCGTAAAAGGTCTAAAGTTCCCCACTACCAGCACCACAAAATATTTGCATGCAACAAGCCTAGTAACAAACTTCATCACCGAAGAAGTTTTATTGAACAAGCAAATGAAAAAAAAAAATTTTTTTTTAAATAACTCAAGAAGTTTCTGTTTTCTCAATGCTACTTATTAATGATCAATAAGTTAGAGGTCTTAGTTTTCAACTCACAGTATCCTTAAATATTTGCATGCATGCAAAAAGCACCGTAACAATAGCTCGGATGGATGAGTTTTGTTAGAATCAATATTCCTTTCAGAGGGACATAATCGAAGCACAGGTTTGAACAAGTGGATGTAATTGTTGAGTTTTACGGTGGCAAACTCAATGGAGTCTGTTATAGTGATTCTGCTACACTGAAAAAAATATGCTAGAGGTGCTCAATTGGCTAATTCTGAATGTGCAACTTTGAAATCCAGAAGCATTTTTTGTAACAGCCCAAAGGATTCGTTTACTTTTGGATGTGCTTTGTTTGCTTTACTCCCACAGAGAGAGAGAGAGAGAGAGAGTTACCTGACGTGTATCCTCATATGAAAGAAAAGTTTCCCAACCCTCATTTGCTGTATAATCTCGGCGAACAAGCTCAACTTCTTCGGGCTGTATTTTGTGGTGAATATCCTAAAAAACAATCACAAATATGTTGAACAAATTTTAGCTTGCAAGAGTCAATCCCACATAGCACATCCACATGAACAGACACGTCCACTTACCTGGATTCCAGCTTCACGTGTTCGAACATCACGGCACTTCAAACCCAAATCATCCATTCGAGCTAAGGCTAGCTCTCTAAGGTTTCCTTTCTCAACTCCAGAAGTAACAAGAGGCATAGGGATATCACGCTGAACTCTATAGACACGTGTCCAAGGAGGCACCATGGCTAGGATTCTCGCCACAATGTCCACAAGTTGCTCAGGTGGGTAATTTCTGTACCTGCAAATGGAAATAACTTGTACATTTACAAATGGCAAATGCAACAGGAATGTAGCTTATCGGAATAAAGATTGTAGTCAATCATATGTTCTAAAAATTATAGAATGCATCATTTCAGAAGATTGTCTGCATAATGACCAAAAAAAAAGGAATGGTCAAAACTCACATATGTGATAACCTTAAAATTATATGTTGAAATTTAAATTAAAAGAAAAGAAAAACTATACCTGCCAGTTTTCCAAAGCTCATAAAGTCCAGTTCCACGAATTACAAGAGTGGGATAAATCTTAAGCCCATCAGCCCTAAATGAAGGGCTCTCGAAGAATTCCTTAAAACTTTCCATGTCCCTCTCAACACCAACATTAGGAAGATCAGGCATCATATGAGCAACGACCTAAAGCAAAAGCATGCAATCAACAACATTAACACAGAAAACAAAAATTTAAGAAGAAAAAATAAATTGTGCCCCAGAAAATTGCAGTCATAACATTCCAGTTTCATATTAGGGCTCATTTCTATAGTAAAATCATTTTGGGAGAAAGAATACAATAAAGAAATTGCAAACGTGACTCCTCATCCTAGACAAATATGGTGGAAAGAATGGCTCCAAGGAAAATAATTCCATTGGATGGAATACTAGCTCGGCTTGGGGAAAATCCCAACAAGTTAAAACAATGATTCTGTTAAACTGAAATAATCATCCTAAAACTCGAGCTAAATTCATTACAAGATAATTTTTTTGAGAATGGCTCCCGCAAAAACAACTTCAATGGGAAAGTACAATAAGATTTGACCATCAAGGCAACTAAGTTCAAATCAACATAGATACAATATCTTCTTTTTAAGGGTAGGAGGTTGCACCTTGAAACCAGCATCCTTTGCCAAACAAAAACAATCAGCAACAGCATCTACAGTGTGTCCTCTGTTAGTGTCACGAGCGACATCTTCATATGTGCTTTGAACTCCAATTTCCAGTCGTGTACAACCATAAGAAAGCATCTGCCTCAAATGAGGTCCAAGACAATAATCTGGCCTCCTAATATATATTCAAGAAAACCAGTGAGTTCAAATTAGTAGTTAATCGATCAAGGTCCTGCAAGCTAGTAATTTCAAACCAAGATGCATAAATATATTACTTGTACTTGAAAATTTTAATCAAGAACAGCAAGAACATCAGCTAAATACTTTGTGTGATTATTAAAAAAAAAAAAAAATGACCAATGACTTGATTCATGAATATTGATATTTATGCCTTCCCTGCCCCATTATAACAGCCAATCAGTTCAGATCCAGTCCAGATCAACTATCTAATGTAGTCCCAAAAGTAACACCTGAAGGCCCTTCTAAAAGATGTGCATGCACGTGCACTCACACACATAAACACAAAGACCCATCCAACTATGGGTCATTTGAAATAAACCTCTCCCTCACAAATTTTTTTATTAGATCCCCTAGACTAATACTTTTCTATACGGACCCTTTCTGTTTGTCAAAGCCCAAAGAGAAAACAAACTTTAACATAAGACATGTAAAACTGAGAGCATTTTTAACAAAATCTAAACCAAATGAATGCTTATATGTCACAAACTTTAAATTTATGAATATGAACTCTAGAAAGAGGACACTAAAAGAAATTAGACACCTTTTTGAAGAAGTCTCTGATTTCCTTGATCTTGAGTTGTTAGCTTTGGAATTTTTAAAGATTTTGATGGGAAAGCCTGGATGTATAATTAATATTCCTTTTCATTTGTGAAATCACAAAGAAAACATGAGAACGGTTGAGTTGAACTGCAATCACTGAGAAAAATGGATCATTCTGATCCATCCCTACATTCAGGTGAACCTAGTTGGATGTCAAAGACTACGGGGGAGAAACATCCCACCTCTTGTTAGCACCAGGAATCTACCAAAAAAAAGAAAAAAGGAAGAAGGTGGAGGATCTATTTCAAAATGACCCATAGTTGGCATGGGGCCATATATTTCTACCGAGTTCCACTAATTTCAAGAAAAATAATAACTTCAGTGACATGCCTGTGATGCAAAAAAAAAAAAGGGGTCAAATGAACACCCAGTTCTTGAACATTAGACTTCTTCTCTTCCCAAGACCATATTATATGCAATGGGATTCAGATCCACTCCTTAATGATTCCCCGATAGAAAACAAAATATATGATCATCCATGATTTTGTAGAAACATGAGCCATATACCATAAAAGATACCACAAAGGGACTGTAGGAGAGGGTTTGTCCAACTCTAATGCAATTATACCGTCGGGGTAAGAAACATGAGATCCATCTCACCAAACAATTTAAATGCAACTTACGTTTCAATTGTCATGCCAATACACTTTGTTGCACTGTGCTCAGAATAAGAGACAGCCTCCTCAACATTGGCAGATGTGTGTCCTGATAAAGCATCATGAAGATTCCTTATGAAGTAGTCGCGATAGTCTGAAGGCAGTGACATGAAAGTTCCTCCCATCAGAATGAACTCAACCTGCAAATAGTTGTCCAACACAAAGTACAGTAGTTGTCCAACTCAAAGTACAGTTGTGAATGAAATGTGTGATTTAAAAAAATGAAGAATAAAACCTCTGAAATAAGTCAAACCTTATCCACGCTGTGACCTAACCGCTTAAGCTGATCTATCCTGCTTCTAGCTTGGACATACGGGTTGTATCTGAAACCACAAGGGGTGGCAAGACAATAATTACCGTAAAGGGTTATCAACTATAATATACACAAGCTTGCTCTTAACCAATCATAAAAATTTAAGAAAAATGTAGATACACAATGAAACACAAAAATACGTAACATAAGTGCATTTCAAGGTTGCTTATGTAAATATATATATGAATATATCTGAACCAAAGATAAAAAACATCACTTTACTAATCTACGTGGGAGGTTCTATTCCTCTTAAATGCTCCTCTTCATTTACTTCTAGAAAATTTCTGAAGATAAAGACTACCTAGTCAGTTCAGCATTCTGATTCATTTGGCTAGGTGCCAGTTCACCTTCATTTTTCTTTTCTAATATATATTGTGCATCACATTCTGCTGGAGGTGTGATCATATTATTGTTTTCTATTGAATAAGAAACCAAATAGCTTTTTCTTACCTTGCTATTTCAACAAAGTAGCAGAAGGTTCCCTTCATTCTTCTTTTCTAATATACATTGTATTTTCTGTGAAAAATCACAGCTTGTTTCATGTGATGCCTGAATTTTTTTATTTTTTATGAATCAATATAAACGGCAGCCTGGTATTCAAAGCTCCTGCAAATGCAGGGTCAGTGAAGAGGCGGACCACAATGGGTCTGCACTACACAGCCTTAACTTGCATTTTTGCAAGAAGCGGTTTCCATGCCTTGAACCCATCACTGTAAGAAAAGCTATTTGGTTTCTTATTCAAATTCATGAAGTATACCTTTCTCCCATCACAGTGTAAATTTAGTTTCCAATGTAATAGATATTTTTAAGATAGAAAAAAATTTATTAGGAAATAAGGGTAAGGCACAGAAATTAGAGAACAAGATTTCCCCACCCCCAAATATATATATATATATATATATATATATATAAATAACAAATATAAAGAAAATACAGCTACAAAAGAACTGTGCTCCTCAATGTCTTGCCAAATCGGTCAAAGAAACAAGCATGAAGTTAAATCCCAAAGGGAGCAAGAAAAATCACTCTATCCCATAACAGATAAGAATACCTGACTTAATCTTTGAATATTCTAGTACCTCTCCGTCCAATTTACCTTTTCCCATTCTTACTCTATCCCATAATAGATAAGAATGCCTGACTTAATCTTTGAATATTCTAGTACCTCTTTGTCCAATTAACCCTTTCCCATTCTTACTTCTATCAAACCTCTAAAACTTCACCAACATAAAACATCTACTACCTGAGAGTCCGCCCATTTTACACCAGAAAACAAAAAACGCTTGCATTGAACAAGCCTACCACTTGACCATGAAAGAATAGATACTCATTTGTCTCCTTGGCAACTTATTGGAATTAATTTTTTTAGGAACCAAAATCTATGAAAATGCTTTGATCTTGGAGGAAACTTTAGCCTTCAAAATCACATTCTTCAGAAGGGGAGGAAGACAAGGTCAAGGATTTCAAAAAAAATATTAGAAAAGAAATGGAAATGAGTCCAACAAAGCCATCCCCAAGCCAAAATGAGTATTACACTTCAGACGAAAAACATAAAAACCAAAAATTGCTAGTATGAGGAGAAGCTCATCTATTTAAAACTTCAATTGAGATTTTGTAAGAAATAGGAATCTCACAAAAGAGAGTCAATCACCAAAATTAAAACTTGAAATTACCAGTACAAAGACAAGCTCATCTATTTAACTAATTGAGATTCTGGAAGAAATGTAAATCCTATAAAAAAAGTCAACCCTGAAAAATAAAACCCAAAATTGCCAAAATCAAGACAAGTTCATCTACTCAACTTGAATTGACATTTTGGAAGAAATGGAAATCCTATAAAAGAGAGTCAACCCCCTAAAATAAAAAATAAGTAACAAGAGCACTATGCAATGAGGAGGTTAAAAAAGATTATCAACCAAAAGGGACAAAGAAGTTCCTCTGACCATAGATCCCCCTTAAAAATTGAATAGCATTACCATTAGCAACCTTATAATGAGTATGAGGGAAAACTAAGTGAGATGATTGAGAGACTAGGGCTGTCCATGGGCTGGATTGGGCTGGGCAAAAAATTCGAACCAACCCAACCTAGTCAAATTGAGAAAACTTCAATTTGAACCACTAAGGATATAGTTTGAGTTAGTTTGGTACTTAGGTGGATAGTGATACTATGAATCGGGTCAAGTTGGTGGTTCAGCTTCTACTAGTGTCATCCAAATGAATGAATTTATTTAAAAAATTTAGCTAGTAACTTAATTTGGTAGTCAAATAAAGTTCTTATTTCTTGTTCATTACTACATTACAATTACACAGACACCTCGACCCCTTATTTTTTCACATTTTTTGCATTTAAATGTGGGTCATGTCAAGTCAAGTGGGTTGTAAACTAAAATCATAACTCAATTTGTACATTTGGGTTATGAAGAATATCGTATCAATCCACCAAATAACCCAAACATTGTTCAATATCATCGTCTATGGTCAATTAGGGTCGAATTGGTTTGAGCAATTTTTTTATTAGTCATAGAGAGACAAAATAGACAAACATGAGTAACATAAACACTTCATCAAATATCCCATTTATGGGATGAAGAATTCAAAATCATACTTTTAATAACCTTGTGCGATAATGAGCTTGTTTCTAAAGAAAAATTCCACAGCCATTTTCCCACTAGAGAAACGTTTTCAGCCAAGTCACTCCAACCCCTTCATAATTTAAGACTCCTAACTACCTCATAATCCTAGCTAGTAAGATGATCCCTCTTACTATAGCACGTGCTATACTACAACAAATCTCTCATCATCCGCCAACAACAATAATAAGATTTCTAAAAAGAGATCTAAAAAATGAAAATATTACAAAAAGAAGTGCTAATAAGTGTTATGTAAAAGAAAATGTAAGATCTTTTTGAACCCTCTAATCTCATACCTACTTCCCCAAACACGAGATCCCAAAAGGAAAAAATCTAGGCTTATTATGCTTCTAAATGAAGACCTAAATAAGTCAATGGCAAAGATAAAACAAAACCAAAACAACAACAACAACAATAACAACTCATTTTGATCCATATTAATCCATGCAAACAACACTCAGCCAAACAAATGTTAAGCCCAAAATTTTCACAAAAACAAAAATAAAACTGCAAGCACCTTTCGAAATTTTGAGTCATCATTAAAAAAAGAGAACTATCCAACACCATTCGTACCATTTAATGACACATAGGTCCTAAGCTTCTAAGAATCTACAAATCATGTATTCAACCATCCACAAGTGGCTCCAAATCAATCCTTAAGATACCGATTCACAATCACAAAAAATTGAAAATCCCAGTAGGCCAATTGTAAGCTTTCTTGAAATACAATATAAAAACAACACCACCATTGTCTCGTTTCTTTGCAACATCTACTAACTCATTAGCAACACAACATCAAGAATCAAAATACCCTTAACGAAAGCACTTCACACCATTGTCATTGTATCACCCAAAACCTCCTTGAACCACCTAAATATTTAATAACAACTAAGTCAAAACTTTAAAAAAATGGTAACTAAACAAACTGACCTGTAGTCTTTTGCCCTACAAGAGAAATCTTTCTTAGGTAAAAAGGCCATAAAAGTAAAATGTAAACTTCTCTTAGCCACTTAATCACCGTGGAACTCATGAAAACCCCACTTAATATTGTTTTAATCACTTCCTAACAATCCTTATTGAAAAAGAAAAAGTGAGACCATTAGGACATGGAGCCTTAGCTCTCTCAATCTCAAACACTGCCACTGCGATCACCTCAAAATAAATGGTATCCTAAACCAAATAGCTTTGCTTCAATCAAGCCCTTCAATCATTGTCCTATCCCCAACATGTAATCAAAGTCTTAAGTCAAACTCCTTTGAGCTCTGTGTTCTCTGCCCATTAACTGCACAATGAAAAAAAAAATGAAGAATTACAATCCCTCTTCTTAATCCATTTTAAAACAAACTTACGTCTCCAATTAATATGTCGACCTGCGTAAGAGTCTCCTTCAACTCATTACTCAAACAACATCTACTATGCCTATCCCCATCATCCAAAACCCACATTGCTCTAATCAAACCAACTACCTATCTCTATCTAGTAAAATAACATTCTTCCTCTACTTTATATCTAAAAAAAACTCCACATTCCAAATTTTCAATTTATATTTCACAAACTTAAACTTTTTAATGAATTTAAAACCTTTGCAACCCAAAACCTAACAATCATTACACAAAACCTTAACATCAACCCCAAAAAAAAAAGTAATGGATAAGCTATGTATTCTCAATCCTAAAAGGAGGTAGGATCCCACTTAACTAAACCAGAGTTTTAAGAGCACCATATAGAGGTAAAAATAAGCCTAGTAGAACTTCCTGTACAATTTTTCCAATTCATTGGTAAATAAAATCCTATCAATGCAAGTGGAGACATGCGAATGGCAGCTAGTTCATTCCCAACTTGATTCAATGTAATATTAGGCCCTCAGAACTGATTGATATTTGGCTGCTAGGGGAAAAGGATACATTTTCAAATGCAAGAAATAAATTTAATATCCTGACACTGTATGGTTAATTTCGGAAGAATATTTCTATGTTTTCAAGAGCTCAACAAAGCAATTGGTACTTCCACATGGCTAATTAAAAAAATTGCCCTGGTTAAGTTGAAAAAACATAAACCCCAAATTCATTCGACTCTCTTTTCCTTTCATTTTCCTAGCAACCAAACAAATGATAGCTTCAAAATTCACCGTACAACCAAAGAAATTTTAATCTACTGGCACGAATTGATTGTGTTCGGAACTGATTTTGTTCATCTAATTATACAGATATTCAGATGCCAGGCGAAAAGGATACATTTTTCAAATGTAAGAAAAAAACTTAAAATCCTTACACTGTTCGGTTAGAGTCTCGGAAGTCGGAAGAATAATTCTCTGTTTTGGTTTTGGTTTCTAAGAGCGCAACGAAACACTTATAGTGCCTCCAATTGGCCCAGTAAACTAGTTGCCCTTGTTAACTTGAAATATAGAACAATTCAGTTCTCTTTCCCCTTCATATTCCTAGCTACCAAACAGACAATTGCCTCAAAAGTCACAGCAAATCCAAAGAAAATTTACTCTACCTGGCACGAATTGCGCGCATGCTGGTGGGCTCGTACCCGGTGTACGACTGCGTACTGTACTCGAAATCCGAGTCGGGCCCTCCGGGACAGTAGACACAGATGTTGCCGGTTGTGGCGATGTGGGGGCAGCGGTGGGGCTTGGACATGACGGCAACGACCGCGATGCCGGAGGCAGTGCGCACAGGCTTCGCGCGGAGGCGTGGGAGCAAGGCGTCCCGGTCGGAGTCGGGGACGGCGGCGATTATCTCCACGAGCTTGGGGGCGCGCGCGAGGCCGTACTTGCGGCAGGCGGCGGATTTGAGAGCATTGAGATCGACGGTCTCGCCGCGGTGGGATTGCTCCACCATCCCGCTCACGATCTCGGCGATGGCCCGAACGCGAGCTTCCTCCTCAGTGAGTTTGTGGGCCAGGACTCCGCCGCGGCCAGGCCGCGGAATCTTCCTGGACTCTGCAACGGCCGCCGTCGCCATGACAGCGAGAGAGAGAGAGAGAGAAAGAGAGAACCCGGGAGCTTTCTGAAGGACGCAACTCGCAAGCAGTAGAGAAGTGTTGAAGAGGAGCTGCTGTATCTCGAACTCTTGAAGAAAAAAATTAAAAAGGGAATTTTGATGAATTTTTTAATTTCAAATTCAACTTTCAAATTTATTCAAAATTCATAATCCAAAAACTATGTTTTATATTACATAAATATTATATAAAATATATTTGTAGTACTTAATAAACTTTAAATGTATATTTTTTAAAATAATAATATATTATCATAATTTAATTTATAAACTTTAAAAGTTATTTTAAAATAATTTATATTTTATTTAAAAATTGTAAATACAAATATAAAAATGCAATAGTAGCAATATTATTAGCAAATATAAAGAAATAAATATTTAAAATAGAAGATACAGCATAAAGTATTGTGCAAAATATTAAATTAATAATTGCATGTTCTTATAAATAATTTTTATTATTTTGATTTTATAAAAATCATTTCATGCTTTTTTCTTTGCTACCTAAGACATTAATTAAGTTATTATAATTTATAAATTATGATTGGCAACCCAAAATATTTATAATTACTGTTTTTTTTATTTAACTAATGATCAGTTAATGTGTTTTATAATCTAAAATAAATTATTCGAAATAGTTAGGTCTATATTTTTATTTTAAAATTTATTTTTTTAAAAAATATTTTATTATTATAATTTACTATAAAGTTGTGATATCTCTTTTTAAATATAGGCAACTACCTTCAACGCCCAAGAGAAAATATAATAATCTTTTAAGGTGATGATAAATATTCTTCAGTTATGCACGCTTAAAGTTCTCTCCTATGACACTCAACCACCTGGGACTGGTGTCATCTCCATATTCCTAAACCCATTCAAAATCAAGATCCAGTTAGTTAAAAATCCAAATGGATTTATAATGATAAATTTTCTTAAAGAAAAATAGCGATGCCTCAAACTCTAAAAAGAATATTATCTCTCAATTCAACTATATCTCCAAGAAGACTACGTGAATAGTGAATTTGAATTAGAAAGAGAAAACTTTAAATTGAGAAAACTTTAAATTAGATATACCAAATATTATTTATCGTATGACTCAAACAATAAGAACAATTCATACAATTCAAAATTTATTTCCTGCTTCACCAATGCAATCACAAATTTTATACGAAGATCAAACTCCAAAACAATTATTTGTAACTTTAATCGAAGATGAAGAATTTCAAATAAAAGAGAAGGAGCTTGCAGAAATCTTCCTACATGAGGATGATAATGAAGAGAGCAAAAAAAATCTATTTGAAAAATATACTTAAGAATAATTAGGAGAAATGCAAGAAATATGGTGTTAATATATGAAAAATATAGAACAAAATATTCATTTCTTTATATGGTATTGATGTACTCTATCATGAATAGATTAAGAGCATTTTCTTGAAGTTATTTTTCTTGTGATTGAACAACAAAGTGGTAGACTGTCACATTAAGATCTTTGATAATCAATTTAAGTTGAAACAATTGAAGACTACCTCTGATAAAATTTGGAAGAATTTGTTGAGTAGTTCTGAAATAAATCCAACATTCATTAAACTATTAGATAATTGTTTTTTTGAAAATTATTTTGAACATGTAAAAATCATGAATTATTGAAAATTCTAAAATAAAATGCATTATACTATGCATTTTTGTAATCCAAGTAAAAAAATAAATTGTGGTCGAATGGTTTTGAATAAATGTTTGCAAGTGGAATGGATTGGAAACTTGTGGAGTTAAAACCAATATCTACAAGTATAAATTCATTAAAAAAATAATAATTGGTTCTTGTGAAGAGTCTCGAGGAAAAAAATGAAAATTGGGTGTATAGACTCTTTGGCTACTTCAAAGCTTGAGCCAATTGAGAATTTAGGTTGAATGGTTGAAATCAAGATGGTTAGGTCTTCATTGGCGTACTGAGGTTTGGAGAATTTTGAAGATACTATAGATAGAGGTTGGATTGTATTTACGAGTGATGGAGGTTGTTTGTCGAGTATCTCAAATCTTGATTGGGTAATAAAGGATAAGTTTGATCTAGTTGAGGGTTTAAATGGAGAAGGTGTCACAACCTGCTCATTTTCACACACACACACACACATATATATATATATATATATATATTAATAAAATAAAAAAAATCAACATCACACATCTCACATTCTAACTCAGCAGGTCACAATCTACCTGGACCCGTGGGTACTAGGGATGCATCAGAACATATACCAGAAGCTTACGCAGCAGAAAGTATAAAATCTTATACATCTCATTATAATGTGCAATATAATATATCAGAGTACTACAATCACTATCTCTCCGTATATACATTCCAAAAATGGAATCTAGGGACAATTCCCACAAAAACCCAACCGTCCCTACCAAAAACTTACCCTTCCAAAAAGGGCTGATAATCCACACTATGTCAGCGAGGCTTTTCCTGCTCTCCTATCTGGGCTCCTGAAAAGTTAATGAAATATAGGGGTGAGACACCTCTCAGTAAGGAAAATAAACTAATACTAGTGTGTGGCAACATGAGTATTTTGTGTACTACATATATCATACATAACATAATCAGTACTGTTTATCAAATATGGGAAAACGTAAGTATATCAAAACATGGCAGAACATACTGCATTCTCGTAAACATTTCCTATCTCATATCATAATAATAATAACATAAAATAATCCTGATAGGTTAGCTGGCTATTGTCATGTATTACCCCCACATGACTGGGTTGTGTGACCCGAAGGCGGGACCTGACAATGGTTGACCGACCACTGCCAATTCAATAGTCTAGTCTGTAGGTCCGATGGGTCTACTCAGACTGGTCCGTACACCAGGGGCGATTACAACACACTTCTTGAAAATAACCACATCGACCATCCAATCTCACACCACTCCGTACAGCTAGGGGTGAGCAAACGGTCGGTTCGGTTAAATTCGGGTAATTAATCGAATTAACCGAAAAATTCGGTTAATATAAACCATTAACCGAACCGACCGAATTGACGAAG
Source organism: Malania oleifera (assembly GCF_029873635.1). Classification (NCBI taxonomy): domain Eukaryota; kingdom Viridiplantae; phylum Streptophyta; class Magnoliopsida; order Santalales; family Ximeniaceae; genus Malania; species Malania oleifera. Next base: position 105,694,715 of record NC_080423.1, read on the forward strand.
GACACCGAACCGACCCCGACCGAATTGCCCATTCGGGTAATTCGGTTAACCGATTTTAACCGAAATTATTTAAAATTAATTGTTAGAAATATAATACAATTATAATTTTTTTTTAAAACCAAATCCAACTTAATTAAATACCTTATTTATTAATTTTATTAATGAAAATAATATTTTACCATAGAACGAAGAATCCAAATAGGTTAATTAAACTCCTTAATGCACTTACATAAGCAAAATTTATATTCATAAATTATATTTAAAATCTAATTAATTAGTAATTCGGTTAATTCGGTTAAACGAATTTTTTTTTACCCTTAACCAAACCGAAACCGATTAACCGAAATTTTGTAGAATCATAACCGAACCGATCGAACCGAGATTTTTACCCGAACCGAACCGACCAATTTCAGCCGGTTAATTCGGTTAATTCGGTTTTCACCGAATTTTGCTCACCCCTACGTACGGCGGCGTTAACACAGATATCATGATCATGAGGACCATGGACACATAGCAACGGTACCATGCAAGCGCTAGCCTAAACCAAGCCAACCAGGTTCTGATATCATATACTAAAATCGTGATACATAAATATCTCATATCATTCATTTTCTCATCATTCATATCATTTGCATATATATACATGTATCATGAAAATCATTAGCCCGTATGTCGGTATTACACATTTTAGTACAGCCCGTAGGCTGGCAAATCACATCACATAGCACAGCCCGTACGCTGGCAAATCTCACCCACATAGCACGGCCTGTATGCTGGCAAATCACATCACATAGCACGGCCTGTACGCCGGCAAATCACATAAAAATCTCGGCCCGTATGCCGGTTTTCCATCATAAAAATCCATATCATCCATATTCCCAAAAAACAGTATATCACAACATTTTTACTCATGCCACACAACAGATTTTCCACATATTCAACATACGATCAGTTTCACAGTATTTTGCAAATATGAAACATATACATGTAAACATATACGTTTTCCATAAATCAAATGATAAGTGTGTATATATAAGCATTTTCTCAAAAATAGAAACTAACTTAGTTTATCCCCTTACTTGATTTCTGGAAAGCCCCTAATAAAACTGCCCCGCACCCGCAGGGTTCCTAACTCAATACCTTGAAAATGAAAAATTTCAGAATTAAAATTCAGTATTTCGAAGCATACAATATTTTCCTCAACTGCCAAAAACCCAAATATTGAGTAGAAAGTTTTTACCCAAAAACATTCAAGTTTAACACCTGAGGGGTTCCCTGACCAATACCCTGAAACTGAAAACTTCCAGTATTAAATTTCAGTAGTTTCATGTGCATAACATTTCTTATAACTAGCGCAAGACCAAATATGGTTTAAAAAGTCTTACCTCAACTCTGGGATGATTTCCAACTAGCTTTCTCCCACGATCCGCTCCAGCAAATTTGAAGAGAATTCCACCAAGAGCGTCGTGGTGACTTCGGATTGTCGATCCGGCGTAAAAATAGTCCAAAAACGAAGAGAGAGAGTGAGTCGAAGGGGGGGGGAGAGAGAGAGTGTTAGCTTCTTTGAGAAGCTTAAATTATCCGGATTTTCGTATATATAAAACAGAGGATTTCCATTCTTCGTCGATGAGTCCTTCACAAATTTTGTTGACGAGACCCTGTATTCGTCGACGAAATTCAAGCTGCCTCAGAACCCCTCTCGGTATTTTCTTGTCGATGAGCCCCTATGCTCGTTGATGAATTCTCTCAAGCCTTCGTTGACGAATTCTCTCAAGCCTTCGTTGACGAATTCTCTTAAGCCTTCATTGACAAATCCCCTATATTCGTTGACGAAGTCCTGCTGATCCCCCCTTTTTCGTTAGTCCTTCCAAAGTTCAATGTCATCGACGAACGCTTTGCGTTCGTCGACGGCCTCTTTTTGTTTCCGATTTCCATATCCCTTTTCTTTTATTATTTAACTACCATTTGATTCGGGTCGTTACAGAAGGCGTTTGAGTGACATAATCATTGATTGAGTAAACCTTTAAAGTTGAATTACGTTACTTTTCAAGAAAATTGATCGTTCGAAAGCTCTTTCCCTTTAGCAGCTCTTTCCCTTTAGCACTTATCGTTCACATTTACTAGATGCATAAATTCTTTCATCCAAAAATCTGGAAGAGTGTTTGATTTTCCTTTAATAAATTCTATTTGAACATCAAAACTGGATAAAATTGTCTTCCATCCGACAAAAAATTTGTCTTCCATCTTGAAATTTTTGAATAAATAAAACAATTGACAAAATTTATTTTTTTTAATGGTTGAATAATTTAACTAAGGTCTAAACTAGACTTCTAAATAAAACCTAACTGGACACTTTTGATTTTCAATTTTTCGTTTAAGAATGCCCCCATATCCTAAATCTAAGGCATCTGTTTCAACTATTATAAATGTTTTACGATGTGGATACTCATGATTGGTAAGGCTTTGGCTTGAGACTTTACTTTCTTAACTATTTTTAGTATGGACTAAAGACCATGTTGGGGAATTTTTCTTAAGTAATTGAAATAACGGTTTAATTAACTTTCTTAAAATTGGGATAAAAGTTTGAAATATAATTGAGGTATCCTAAAAATTTTTAGTGTTGATTTTTATTCTTTATCTTGTCTACCTTGAAATTTTTTAATTTTTAGGTTTGAGTAATTAGTAATCTATTATTTTTTATGATTTTAAAAAATTTATGAAGATGTTTGAAATATTTATCAATACATTCTGAAAATACTAAGACAACATCAACATAAAATATTATGAATTAGGTATAAAAATTAAATATTTTGTTCATAATCTTTTGATATTTGGAAAGAGTATTTTTTATATCGAATGACATAACATTCCATTTGTGTTGTCCAAATAGGATATTGAATGTTGTTCTATATCTCCTTCAGCTACTTGAATATGCCAAAGCTTTCATTTCATACCAGATTTTGAAAAGATTGAAACACTATAGAGTTTTCCCAACAAGTCTCTTTTATTGAAAATCGAATATCTAATTAATTGAAAAACTTTATTAAAGGATTTGTAATTAGTTACAAGTCTTAGTACTTTTTTCCTATTTTAGCTTGATTTTAAATATAAAACGTCAAACAACTCCAAAGACATTTTGATTTTCTTATCAAACCCTTTTTTGATAATAATTCTTGATTCATTTGGAATGGTCTTGCTTCTAGGAGAATATTTTTCTTATTGAATTCCTTTTATGCAAGAGATTAACTATATGTTTTTTTTCTTTCCCAAAAGGTATTTGAAATGCAAGAATATATTTCCTTTTTGAATTTTTTTTTAATTAATCAATTTTATTAATTGTTTTTTTATTTCTATGGTTAAAATTTTAATATGTTTTCTTTTATTTTGAATAAGATTTACAGTTGAATCATATTTTAATTTATTGATTCTTTTTTTATTTTATTGAGTTTGAAAATTTGAAATATGTTTTTTTTTTTCTACTAATTTTTGTTTTAATTCCCTTTTGATCCCTTATAAATGGGTAAGTTAAGTAAAGATGGAGTTCCTAATATGATAGCTTGACTAAGATTTTTGATAATCATAAAAGATGTTTTAATGCATATGTTGTTGTTGCGAATATGAACATTTGATAATTTATAGTTAACATCTAATTTTGAGTTGTTAAAAGAGCAAAGTTTTTCTATAGTTTTTGTCAAAATAATGAGTTGGAACCAACCCTTCTTATATAGAGTTGAGATAAACTATAGAATCTATTAGAAAGGTTGCTTATAAGATAAATTTTTTATTAATAAAGATTATGATTGTAATGCCCCGACTTGCCACGTGGGCCTGGAGTGTTAGTTAAAATATATAAACTCTCTGATACCATAAATACTACAACTCGCCCTAACTAGGAAATCTCGGGTGTACCTATCATTACTAGAATTAAAAATCACACAGCGAAAGATACTAAAACATCAAAACACTTTACCAAAGTTCTAACTGTTCTCAGATACTTACATAATTCCATATCATGATATTATAACCCAAAAAGACAAAACTTCTATTTAATGTCTCACCAGCTCTGACAATCACTATTAACTGTCTAATCCCACCCCCGTAGTATGCTAGGTTCGATTTCCTGTAGGACCTGAAAATGATTTGTATAATAGGGTGACTTCTCGGTAAAGCGTATTATATTATTATTAATGTGTGGCTAGCATGAGTTCCTGTGTGAATATAAAACTTCCATTATTTAACTATATATGAAAAGACATTTCAAAACTGTACTGCACTATATATTTTTGAAAATACATAATTTCAGAATAATAAACTGTCGGCTTAATATAGCCCATTTTATAGTAAATTTTCCCATATATGCCTAGAAGATACAACCTGGACTGTTGAACTAGCGTCATCACGCTTTCACATACTCATACGACATGCTTTTCCCCCATGACGGGATGTGCGGCCCGAAGGCTGGACTCAGCATATGGCCGACCGACCAGAACTGAGTCAGAAAAGATAGTAAGTATGATTGTGCCTACCCTTAACCTGGAACCGCGTCGGGAAGGGTCACCCGGAACTACATCGGATGGGGTCCTCGGAATTGCCTCAGAGTAGTACTGTACCCAAGTCTCCAATCGACTATCTCGCATCACACTTCCATCCCTGTGTGATTGCACTCACTAGCCAAAACATAGCTACGGTACCGTGCTCATAATATAACATCTCATATCCACATGACTCTTAAATCATATATGGTAATTTACGCAATAAAAACTATATAAAACATAAGTTGTTTATAATCCTGTAAAATATCTATCATATTCTGTCTCGGTATCAAACCGGCATATCAAATCTCAGCTTATAGCTGTCACATCACATCTCGTCTTATAGTCGTCACATCAAACTGTATAATATTAGTTAAGCATTATGTTCAAATATGCCATTTAAAACTATTCTCATGCCACACAATTTTTATCTGATAAACCATAACTAAAATAAACTGATTATGAAATATACAAGTTGCAGAAAACAAGGGTATGAGCATCTCCAGGGTTTTATTTAACTCAAACTATATATTTTATTGAAAATATGAGATGTTCAAACCATTCACGTTAGTTTTCCCCAAAAACGTATAAAAGTCAAAACAACTATTTCCATATACCTGATTCGTTCGAAAAATCATATATACTATTTTTGTAAACATAAATTGCAATTTAATCAGTCCATATTTAAAAAATAACTGACATAATATAATTCACTTACCTGTTCCTGAAGAAAAAGCCTAAAACCTTCAAAACCACTGTAACCTAACCGCATGAATCTGCCGAAGATCGACGACTTACGTACTAGGAGAAGGGAGAGAGGACCAGAGAGCACTTGTGGAGAGTCCCCATGCTAGAGAGAGAGAGAGAGAGAGAGAGAGAGAGAGAGAGAGAGAGAGTCAAAACTCTAATTTTTAGAAAGAGAAAGAGAGAGAGCAAAAGGGAGTTGTGAAGAAAAATGAGTAATTTAGCTCTTAAGTAACTCTTCCCACAGGAAAACCGTCAATGATTTTTCAGATTCTCACGAAACCGGAAACTGTTTGGTCTTAGTCAAATCCTTTTTCCTCTTTTTTTTTTTATTATTTATTCCTTAATTTTCTTGGTTCGGGTTTCTACAATCTCCCCTCCCCCTTATAAAAATTTCATCCTTGAAATTTGCTAATTAATTTCCATCACATCCTTAACTAATGATCCATTTCTATAAAAGAGTCGGCAGCCACCCACATAGCGGCATCGTCCCAAATTTATTAAATACCCTCACTTATGGTGGAGGAGTACCGTGGTTACACGTAATGTCTCGGGAGATTAAAATACCATACAAACTCTCCCAAAGACCATCCATATGCTAAAATAGTAAACAATTGATAAAGCTAAACAAACCTACTCTAAGCAACCTATATACAAAACCAACACTTACCTACTGTTCTACTTACCTGTCTAGAGCTAAGTCTCTCTTAATAGTTGTGGATACTTCTTATGTATTTTCGTCTCTAATTCCTATGATGCTTCCTCCACTTCATGATTACGCCAAAGTACCTTCACAATTGGAATTTTCTTAGTACGTAGCTCCTACTCCTTACGATCTAGGATCTGTACTGGTATCTCCTGTAACGACCTCAAAAATCTTACTATAAAGTGAAACATAATAAATAAAATGGTCAACCCGAACCCATGGGTAGCGGGGACACCTGACATAAACAGCGAAAACTTAAGCAGCAGTAAAAATAATTTACATACATCAAACCATTAATTACATAATACCAGAGTCTACTACATTCCCAAAATACAGTATTTGAATTTAATCTCCAAAACATCAAAATAGATCTAGAATCTTACAACAAAAATTTTCTGATTCTAGCTTAAAGTTTACCCTTCTAGTAGGGAAGCTCAACTCACTCAATGGCGGTCATGACCCACCGGTCTCTTAGGGTCTCCTAAAAAATTAATTAAGTTCGGGAGTAAAACACTTCTCAGTAAGGGAAAATAAACTAAATACAGTTGTGTGACAATATGAACATTTAAGGCAATTATACATATACATTACATTTTATATTTCCATAAACGTCCATCATATCGTACTGAATAATCATATACTTTCATATTTGCTAATAAATCATATCATACATAAAACATCTGTTATAACTGATAATACTGAAAACATTCCCAAGATGAATAACTAGTTGATGTCATGTATTACCCCCTATGATGAGTTGTGCAGCCCGAAGGCGAGACTCGACAATGGCTGGCCGACCACTGCCGAGTCAAAAATGTCTGTAAGTATAATGGGCCCGCCACACCCTGGTCCGGACTGCCAGGTGGACGTCCACACTCTATTGAAAGCCACATCGACTATCCATCTTCCACCCCCTCGTAGGGTGGTTAGCACTAATATGATCATAGGTATCTGATCTATAAGCTACGGTACCGCGCTCCTGAACTGAACTAAACTAACATCCGAGTTCTGATAACATATAATACATGATAATATAGCATTTTTCATAATTTCATAAATACAGCCTCGCGCCGAACATTTCATAAATACGGCCTCGTGTGGATTGTTTCATAAATACGATCTCGCGCCAAAATCATACATAAATACAGCCTCGCGCCGAAATCATACATAAATACGGCCTCGCGCTGAAATCATACATAAATACGGCCTTGCACTGAAATCATTGTAGACACCCCATTTTTACTCAGGCCCAATATTATTATTTTTAATATTATTATTATTTTGCTATTATTATTATTATTTTTATTACTATTATTATTGTTATTATTATTATTATTATTTTATTATTATTATTATTATTATTATTATTATTTTCACTATTATAATCATTATTAATTATTTATCATTATTATTTTTAGTATTTTTTACATTATTATTTTTATTATGATAATTATCATTATTTTAGATATTACTTTATTATTATAGTATTATTTTTATTATTATTACTTTACTATTATTTTGCTTATTTTTATTTTTCTTGATTATTATTATTATTATTATTATTATTTATTATTTTTATCATTAATATTATTTATTTAGTATTAGTATTAGTATTTTTATCTTTATTATTATTATTATTATTATTAGTATTATTACTATTTTGTTATTATTATTATTATTATTATTATTATTATTATTTTGCTCATTATTATTACTATTTATTTATTTATTTATTATTATTATTATTATTTAGGGCTTGGTGTAGGGTTTTGTTTAGAAGCCTATATATAGGCTCTTATTCACACAGGAAAAAGGGGGCGTAGCGCGGAGGCCAAAAGAAAGCAAAAAAAAAAAAAAAAAAAACTCTCCTTTCTTCTTCTTCAGTTTCCCGAGCACTGCAGCTCCAGCCTACCTTCCCTCTCCCTTGTTCTCCTCTATTGCAGATCACCCGTCACGGCCATCATCACTCCACCAGTAGACTCCATCACCACCGAGCACAACTCCTCTGCCACAGCCATCCTCTGCTCCAACCGAGCACTCCCTTCGCAGCATAGTACCTGCAGCGGCTCTCTGCTGCAACAGCAGGCCCCGACCACCATCAACCTTCTCCAGCCCCTGCAACACCAGCCACCCGAGAGCAGCTCTCCAGCCAGCAAACAACCAGCACCAGCTGAACACGGCAAAGCTCACGGCCATCACTTCCTTTGCATCTCTAGCCAAGGCCGCAATCAACAACTCCAACCGGGCACTCCCTTCGCAGCACGCCAGTAGAACAGAGCAGCAGACCCTGCTGCTGCTGAAACCTCCTCCGGCCACCCTGTTCCCTCCACCACACAACTCACTGTCCACAGCATCCCTGCCAGATGAAAGAGAATTTCTTGTCAACATTTTGGATGAATACTTGTATCCTGGAAAGTTGTGTGTTTTCATGATGATTTTCTTATGTGAAGTTAGTTATACCCTGTTTTATTTTTTTACTGTGCTGCTAACACACTGTCGTTGTTTGTGGTTTGAGGAGGACGTTGTTTTGATGCCGAGTGTTCGTGATTGATCTTCGGCAATCTTGTGCTAATTTCTGAGATCCGGCGGTACCCCCTCTGTAAGCTCCCCTGTACACACACGCACACAGCACCCTGGGAGTTTCCTGCACCCACACACACACACACGCACACGCACACACAACACACGTGGTCTTTTGTCTTATATATGTTTCAAGATTTTTCTTTTATTATTTTATTCATGGGATGTTAACTTTGTATCATATTATTAGTATTTAGGATGTTGATAATGTTATATATAGCATGTTAGTGTTTTAGTATATTAATTTTTAGTATTTTAAAATTTTAGATATGTTACGTATTTAACAAATTAGTATTTGAAGTAAGTATCATAAATCTAATTTAGTATTTTAGGTAACCATGTATGTTTAGGAATATAGCATGTTAAGTAGTTTTATACATTTATCATTGTTATGAGACTTTTAAGTATGTTGATATGCAAAGTGTTATTTATTATGGTAAGTCTAATATTTTAGGTAACATAATATATTTGGTGTTTTGGTATCATGCTATTATATCATATATTTAGTATATATAGTATTAGGGTAATTTGTTACATATTATAGTATTTGAGAATATTTATTATTATTATTATGATTGTATGTATTACGGTATGTTTGACCATTTTAGTTTATAACGTACGTGTAGTATTTTAATATTATGGTAGGTTCATTCTTTTAGTCTATATTATATATTTTCTATTATAGTATTATTGGTCTATTTTGATATTTTAGCTCCTATTATATATTTAGTTTTATGGTATGGTGTTATATGTAGAATCTTAGCAAATATCATATATTCATATCTAGTATTTTGTATTGTGCTAGTTTTAGTATTTTAGCTTGTATTATATATATGGATTAGTATGTATTGTGGTATTTTAATTTTCTAGTTTATTTCTGTTTTTTTTTTATCTTTATTATCATTTTTAAATTATTAAATTTGTTATCCAAAACCTCCCAAGCTAGTATTTTCACACGTAGAAAAACCCTATAAGATTTCAAAATTTGGGAGAGTATTTTCTTAAATATTTTCTTGGTTTTTTTTATCCCTATGATTTTATTGCGGGGGTATGAGCCTTTGGGCATCACGTACCCTAAGCTCTGAGGGAATATATGTATATATTTATTTATTTATTTATTTTCATGTATAATTATAAATTCATAAAAAAGGAGTAATGTAAAGACTTATTAAATTAACTTAGGGATAATTTCAAATTAATTAGGTACCGTTCGTAAGAACGGGCGCGTAGGGGGTGCTTGTACCTTCCCCTCGCGTAACCGAACTCCCGAGCCTAACTCTGGTAATGTAGACCGATTCTACCCCTAACGGGGTAGTAATCATGTGTTCTAACCGCACTAAAGGTTAGTGGCGACTCCTACACCATATTTTTCCTGAAAATATTATAATAATTTTAATTTCGCCGCCCGGGGCACACGCGCTCCTCGGGACGCCGCGACAGCTTGGCGACTCCGCCGGGGACCATAGAGAGTCGAGCCATTAATTAATTAGAAATTATCCAAAGTTTAAATTTATTAAATCTTTTAATTACTCCTTATATTGTGAATATTATAATTTGTAAATAACTTTGATTAATTGTAGATATTTTACTTCCATAATTTGTAAATAACCTTAATTAATGAAAAATGTTTTGTTTCCTAATTTCTTGGATATTAATTGTAGATATACTGAATAAAGCATATTAATTGTAAGATATTTTGAATAAGCATATTAGTTACCGATATTTTGTTTCCTTATTTTTTGTTTCCAAATTTTTTGTGAATAAACATATTAATTGCATATATTGTGTTTCCTTATCTTTTGAATATATATATTAATTGTAGATATCTTATTTCCATATTGTTTATAGTATGTGAATAAATGTGGGAGTAGCGGGATTAGGTTAAAAATTAAATTCACACACTTTCACGCTCTATACCCGAGCTTTCCTTACTAGGACTAGATAGGAGTGTAATAGCGTCAGTTCCTTCGTGGCAGAGCTTGATGGGACCCGCGAACCACTCCACTCAGTGCGGGTTTTATCCGGACCCCTATGGGGGAGGATGAAATTCCAAACTGGGAACCTTTTGTCAATAGGGTTAGAGCCTACCCACACATACTTGTCTATAGTCTTCCCTAACTAGGATGGAGCCATGAAGAACCCTATATATACGTACCTACCCTAAGTTGGGACAGGAGCCGCATCCTTCTCCATGAATAGTGTGTTGTATATACGTTGTGGAATACTTTGTATTATATCGTGCATTTGACATACATTTAGACATACATACTACTTAGCCAGTATTCAGAAAAAGCCCAGTAATGAGACAAAGGCCCATCCTTTCAAAATGAAGCACTTGGCCCAACTATTTTAAAATATGGGTCGGCCCAACCCTTTCCAAATAACTCGGGCCCAATTTTTTGAGAAATAACAAGTATAGGCCCAACCTCTTCCTAAGCAAAGATTCAGCCCAGGCCTGATTTTCAAAAAGGGTAAAACCCAAATTTCAAAAGTGGGCTTCTGCCCTATTGTCTAAAAATATGGGCCAACATTTTTTTAAGCAAATCCAAGCCCAAGTCCTTTTAAAATTAGGGCCTGATCCCATCATGAAATATATTGAAGCCCATATTTTAATATACTTGCGGCCCAAGTGCACACTAAAGTCCACAAGCCCATATTGAACAAATCCAACGGGTTGACCAACCTGGGTCAACCCCAACCTCAGATCATAATTTGACCTTTCATAGAATTTGAGATACATGAATCGATTGAGGGAAGAATTGAATTTAAATTGTGGCCCATCAATGATTGTCTTGAAATCTCTCATTAGTGGGACTTTTCCTAGAATGCTGACAAAGTAGTTAGTTAGGTTACATTACATTCATGCATTCACGCATAATTACACGCATAACCATGCATGATAGGTTGATGCATGTTCATATCCTTATTTGTATGTATTTGTGCACTAGTTACCCCCATGCATAAACACCCATTGCATAACATAATCATGCATTCCATGCTCAATTTCATAACCATGTATGCATAATCATCTCCAATGGGTCAATAATCACATTCCAATTTATCTTTAAAGCCATGGTCCAAGGTGATAGAATTGAGATCCAGGATTCCAATATTGAGCAGAGCAAGATGATCTCTCTACAGAGAAAGGACCCATTACGTGATCATAGTAGGAATGTAATAAACGCCATCGGGTTAGAAGATTGATTGGTATTCAACTTTAGAAGTGAGCTCACATGATACAGAAATGCTGCTTGATCACCTTAGGCTGATAACAAGAGGAATGTCCATGCTTTTTATTTAAATCATTTTGAAATTGAATGAAATAAGAATGCTTTTCAGTCTCATCTCATTTCATCCTCCTTGAATCATCACTTTATGTCAAATTTTGTCTATCTTTGCTTGTATTTTGTGTAAAGTGACACAGGTAATAGTTTTGTTAGTACAAAGGACTTGGAGCCATTAGCTAGTTTTGGAAGTTTATTCAATGGGGCAAAAAAAAAAAAAAAAAAAGAAGAAGAAAAAAGAAAAAAAGAAAGAAAAGAAAAAAGGATGATGAAGGAAAAGTCTTTGAAGACCCCCCACTTCAAGACATTTTCAAGAGCCTGGTTGAGATATGGATTTCAAAATGATGAAGAGTCATAGGAGAAATATACAGAAAGGACTCATCAAGTTTTGTTCTACATTCGCTTGATAAAATCGATGAAAAAGTCTCTTGTCTTTGTTATCTATGATTGGTGTCTTAAAGGTATGATGATTATGTTCTGATCAAATGAAGGGTGGCTATCTTTGATTGACCAGTTTTCCCATAAAGAACCAAACGATGATTTACCATTTGCTAACCCATTTCGAGCCTGAATGTTAAACCAATCTTTTCTTAAAAGTCAGTTCATAAAAAATTCAACCTGGGTTTGGGTCTTGTAGTGTTTGACAAGTCATTTGAGGCAATGATCATTACCAAAATGATGGCAGGCCATTTTTCTGCTATCCAAAAGAAAGTAAAAGAAGAAATCCCTTGACAACCCTTTTGAGCCTGAAAAATTCATTCCTTGATTAACTCGTCAAAGGATCACACCCCACACTGGGGCAGTTTTAAAAGATCAGTCCTAAATGAAGTTCAAATGAAAATGAAGTTAAGATTTCCTTTATAAAAGGAAAATCAAAAGTTGCGGTAAAAGAAGAAGAAGATAAAAAAGGGGAAAGAGAAAGAAGAGGAAAGGGAAGAAGAAAGAAAAATAAGGGACATGCTACATATGTGATCTTTGACCAAATTACCCTTGATGAAATCAATGATTTTGAGCCTTATTTAACTCTTTTTTTCTTTAACCCATACCCCTAGCCTACATTATAGTCCAAATGAAAGTCCTAACCAGATTGGTATACGTTGTTGTCTCAAATGATTTGTTAGATTCAATGTTGAGTCTAAACTACGTAATGACCTGATCCTGCAAAGGTACGTAGGCAACTTGTTCAAATGACAAGTTCAATCAATACTTCACGAATACTGCACCACTGGGGCAGAAATCTTTATTAGGGGATGAGATTTTTGAGCCTTAGTTTCCTTATTCTTGGTGAAACCTAAATCCTAAGCCTACATTTCGTCCCATGTCTTAAAGTCCACCCTGAGATCGGAATATTGATCAGACTACTTAATGAGATACTAGTTATAATTCAAGATAGGGAATTTGAGACAAACTTGAAATAAGCGAGAAAGAACCTCTAAGTGGTGATACAGTGGAGAAGTTATGGTGATGAGGCTAAAAAAAAAAAAGGAAAAAAAAAAGGGGTTTTGCCCATTGATATGATTCTCTAAGCTAGCAAAGTTACATTAGTGTCAAAGTACTGGTAAAATTTGTCTCCTATTTAGCAAGCACAGAAAATCAAGCAAAGTCAAGCAAGTTTGTGCATTCCATCCATATTCCCATTGAGATTGAGTTATCTGATTGCATGCTTATTCATTTAAATTTCAAAGAGATTTTAAAACATTAAGGATGCAATCCAAAGAACGTCCTTGTGGAGAAAATGTAAGATAGACAGGATCAGCTATAAATGCATCTACTAGGGTGGGTGTCATGCCGAGTTTCAAAAGGACACATTCAGGGACATCTATGTCAGTTGGGAATTCAATAACATAGCCAAGATCAGTGGATGAGGATCGAAACTAGGGAATTTTTGAGCTCATTGGAGCAAATTCAAGAGCTTTCAGGACAGAATCAAAGTCAAAAACAGAGTCATGACCAATGGCATGTAAAACACTAGGGCAGATTTTGAGTGCCTTTTGGAATTTGAAACATGGCCAGAATCAGCAGGCACACCCAAGATCAGAGATTGGGTTGTTGATTACAAGCATGTTGGAAGGAGAAAAGATTCATGCATTACCATGCATTTCATTCATTACCATGCATTTCATTCATTACCATACATTTCATGCATTGCATAAGAAAGAAAATATAAAGGGCATCTCATTCAATATGCATACATCTTTGCATTCACACATCATTATGCACACATAGCAACATTTGACTGCATTCTAGCATCTTAGGTAGCAACATGCATACATATAGCAATAGAGAATCATTCAATCATACTTGCCTGGTTGAATAAACTTCTGAATAATTCTTTTGCCTCCTTGACTGAGCCATTCTTGTCTAGACATATTTTGAAACTGGGGCAACCGGCCGCCATGCACAGATTGACATACTTTGAAACTGTGGCAGTTGACCCCAGGAAGCAATTGATACATTGGTTGTTGAGTCTCAAAGAGAGTGATCTATGGACAGCCAAAGAAACTTGGGTTTTTGTTCCCGATCGATAATCCTCGGTAGAATAATACACTTGAGGACATTTTCTAGAAGAATTTTGTGGTCTCGCACCTGATTGATCACCCTCACTAGGGTAACCATTTTCCAAAATACTGACCGTCCAAAAGATCTCGAGACCTAGCACCTGATTGATCATCCCTAGTGAAGCAATTTTTTAGGACTTAAAACCCATATGAGCTTATTCTTCAAAGAGTCTCGGGATCTTGCACTTGATTGATCATCCTCAGTGGAGCAAATTTTTAGGACTTAGAGCCTTATGCTTGAGGATACTTTCCAAAAAATCTTAAGACTTCGTACCCGATTCATCATCCCCCATACAAAGTAGTCATTTCCCTGGTCCAAATTGAGTCATCTACCTTGAAATTAGGGCATCAGCCCTCACATCCAAAAATGTTGTTCACGACGAAATCGAGGTGTTGGATCACCTCAAAGCTTTCTTGATTACCTCATTCATGAGAGCAGTTTCATCCAAATTATTCTGATTATCTTATTCACTTTTATTTGACCCATCGCGGTCCACTCTTATTGACCCTTTGCAGTCCCACTTTTATTGACCCTTCGTGGTCCCACCTTATTGACCCATCGTGGTCCCACCTTATTGACCCTTCGCGGTCCCACCTTATTGACCTATCACGGTCCCATTCTTATTAACCCATCGCGGTCCCATCTTATTGACCCATCGCGGTCCCATCTTATTGACCATTCACAGTCTCACTTTATTGACCCTTTGCAGTCCCACTTTTATTGACCCTTCGTGGTCCCACCTTATTGACCCATCATGGTCCCACCTTATTGACCCTTCGCGGTCCCACCTTATTGACCTATCACGGTCCCATTCTTATTAACCCATCGCGGTCCCATCTTATTGACCCATCGCGGTCCCATCTTATTGACCATTCACAGTCCCACTTTATTGACCCTTTGCAGTCCCACTTTTATTGACCCTTCGTGGTCCCACCTTATTGACCCATCATGGTCCCACCTTATTGACCCTTCGCGGTCCCACCTTATTGACCTATCACGGTCCCATTCTTATTAACCCATCGCGGTCCCATCTTATTGACCCATCGTGGTCCTATCTTATTGACCCATCGCGGTCCCACCTTATTGACCCTTTGTGGTCCCATCTTATTGACCCATCGCGGTCCCATCTTATTGACCATTCACAGTCCCACTTTATTGACCCTTTGCAGTTCCACTTTTATTGACCCATCGTGGTCCCATTCTTATTAACCCATCGCGATCCCACCTTATTGACCTATCATGGTCCCATTCATATTGACCCATCGCGGTCCCATCTTATTGACCCATCGCGGTCCCACCTTATTGACCTATCACGGTCCCATTCTCATTGGCCCATCGTGGTTCCACTTTTATTGACCCTTTGTGGTCCCACCTTATTGACCCGTCGTGGTCCCACCTTATTGACCCTTTGCGGTCCCACCTTATTGACTTATCGCGGTCCCACTCTTATTGACTCATCGCGGTCCCATCTTATTGACCCTTCATGGTCCTACTTTTATTGACCTATCGTGGTCCACTCTTATTAACCCTTTTGCAGTCTCACTTATGTTGATCCTTCACTGGTCAAGTTTGAGAAGCCACACTTTGGTCACTTTTGATGCATTGGGCCCGGTCCAAAATCAGCGTCTTTTATCTTTGCAGGTTTGTTGCTACAAATAACGTAAGAGAGTTCCTACTTTTACTTTGAAGCAACGAAACCTACAAAGAGGGGCAGCTGTAGACACCCCATTTTTACTCAGGCCCAATATTATTATTTTTAATATTATTATTATTTTGCTATTATTATTATTATTTTTATTACTATTATTATTGTTATTATTATTATTATTATTTTATTATTATTATTATTATTATTATTTTCACTATTATAATCATTATTAATTATTTATCATTATTATTTTTAGTATTTTTTACATTATTATTTTTATTATGATAATTATCATTATTTTAGATATTACTTTATTATTATAGTATTATTTTTATTATTATTACTTTACTATTATTTTGCTTATTTTTATTTTTCTTGATTATTATTATTATTATTATTATTATTTATTATTTTTATCATTAATATTATTTATTTAGTATTAGTATTAGTATTTTTATCTTTATTATTATTATTATTATTATTAGTATTATTACTATTTTGTTATTATTATTATTATTATTATTATTATTATTATTTTGCTCATTATTATTACTATTTATTTATTTATTTATTATTATTATTATTATTTAGGGCTTGGTGTAGGGTTTTGTTTAGAAGCCTATATATAGGCTCTTATTCACACAGGAAAAAGGGGGCGTAGCGCGGAGGCCAAAATAAAGCAAAAAAAAAAAAAAAAAAACTCTCCTTTCTTCTTCTTCAGTTTCCCGAGCACTGCAGCTCCAGCCTACCTTCCCTCTCCCTTGTTCTCCTCTATTGCAGATCACCCGTCACGGCCATCATCACTCCACCAGTAGACTCCATCACCACCGAGCACAACTCCTCTGCCACAGCCATCCTCTGCTCCAACCGAGCACTCCCTTCGCAGCATAGTACCTGCAGCGGCTCTCTGCTGCAACAGCAGGCCCCGACCACCATCAACCTTCTCCAGCCCCTGCAACACCAGCCACCCGAGAGCAGCTCTCCAGCCAGCAAACAACCAGCACCAGCTGAACACGGCAAAGCTCACGGCCATCACTTCCTTTGCATCTCTAGCCAAGGCCGCAATCAACAACTCCAACCGGGCACTCCCTTCGCAGCACGCCAGTAGAACAGAGCAGCAGACCCTGCTGCTGCTGAAACCTCCTCCGGCCACCCTGTTCCCTCCACCACACAACTCACTGTCCACAGCATCCCTGCCAGATGAAAGAGAATTTCTTGTCAACATTTTGGATGAATACTTGTATCCTGGAAAGTTGTGTGTTTTCATGATGATTTTCTTATGTGAAGTTAGTTATACCCTGTTTTATTTTTTTACTGTGCTGCTAACACACTGTCGTTGTTTGTGGTTTGAGGAGGACGTTGTTTTGATGCCGAGTGTTCGTGATTGATCTTCGGCAATCTTGTGCTAATTTCTGAGATCCGGCGGTACCCCCTCTGTAAGCTCCCCTGTACACACACGCACACAGCACCCTGGGAGTTTCCTGCACCCACACACACACACACGCACACGCACACACAACACACGTGGTCTTTTGTCTTATATATGTTTCAAGATTTTTCTTTTATTATTTTATTCATGGGATGTTAACTTTGTATCATATTATTAGTATTTAGGATGTTGATAATGTTATATATAGCATGTTAGTGTTTTAGTATATTAATTTTTAGTATTTTAAAATTTTAGATATGTTACGTATTTAACAAATTAGTATTTGAAGTAAGTATCATAAATCTAATTTAGTATTTTAGGTAACCATGTATGTTTAGGAATATAGCATGTTAAGTAGTTTTATACATTTATCATTGTTATGAGACTTTTAAGTATGTTGATATGCAAAGTGTTATTTATTATGGTAAGTCTAATATTTTAGGTAACATAATATATTTGGTGTTTTGGTATCATGCTATTATATCATATATTTAGTATATATAGTATTAGGGTAATTTGTTACATATTATAGTATTTGAGAATATTTATTATTATTATTATGATTGTATGTATTACGGTATGTTTGACCATTTTAGTTTATAACGTACGTGTAGTATTTTAATATTATGGTAGGTTCATTCTTTTAGTCTATATTATATATTTTCTATTATAGTATTATTGGTCTATTTTGATATTTTAGCTCCTATTATATATTTAGTTTTATGGTATGGTGTTATATGTAGAATCTTAGCAAATATCATATATTCATATCTAGTATTTTGTATTGTGCTAGTTTTAGTATTTTAGCTTGTATTATATATATGGATTAGTATGTATTGTGGTATTTTAATTTTCTAGTTTATTTCTGTTTTTTTTTTATCTTTATTATCATTTTTAAATTATTAAATTTGTTATCCAAAACCTCCCAAGCTAGTATTTTCACACGTAGAAAAACCCTATAAGATTTCAAAATTTGGGAGAGTATTTTCTTAAATATTTTCTTGGTTTTTTTTATCCCTATGATTTTATTGCGGGGGTATGAGCCTTTGGGCATCACGTACCCTAAGCTCTGAGGGAATATATGTATATATTTATTTATTTATTTATTTTCATGTATAATTATAAATTCATAAAAAAGGAGTAATGTAAAGACTTATTAAATTAACTTAGGGATAATTTCAAATTAATTAGGTACCGTTCGTAAGAACGGGCGCGTAGGGGGTGCTTGTACCTTCCCCTCGCGTAACCGAACTCCCGAGCCTAACTCTGGTAATGTAGACCGATTCTACCCCTAACGGGGTAGTAATCATGTGTTCTAACCGCACTAAAGGTTAGTGGCGACTCCTACACCATATTTTTCCTGAAAATATTATAATAATTTTAATTTCGCCGCCCGGGGCACACGCGCTCCTCGGGACGCCGCGACAATCATACATAAATACGGCCTCGCACCGAAATCATACATAAATACGGTCTCGCTCCGAAATCATTTCACATATGTATATCATTTTGAAAATAATCAATTTATCATGTATTTTCAACCTCATAATGTACTGTATTCTTTCATAATTGCTCAAACATATTTCATTCGTATCATTGTCATATCATGATATTTTTCCACGTAAAATAATATTCATGTCACACCTTTACTGTATAAAACCATACATTGTATTCTAAAATCATAGTTTTTGACATCTTATACACACATATTCATTTCAATATATTAGCAGTATTTTCCTAAGTGTACAATTCCTTCGTAATATACAGACATAATACATGCTTTTCTGAAAGTAAATTTACTCATACATAATAATAATTTGCATGAAAAATAACTGTTTTAATTTATTCCCTTACTTGACTACTAATAAAAGCCCCTATAAATTTTGAACTCACACCCGTAAGATTTCCTAATCAATATCCTGAAAATGAAAACTCACAATACTAAACTTCAGTATTTTCACGTGTATATCATTTCCTATAACTACCGTAAGACCAAATTTGGCTTAAAAAGCCTTACCTCAATTCAGGGATGAATTTCAACGGAGTTCTACCAACGATCCACTCCGGCAGATATGCAGAGAACTTCCCCAGGAGTGTCGTGGTGGCTTCAGATCGTCGAACCGGTGAAAATCTGGCCCAAAATCGAAGAGAGAAAAGAGAGAAATCGTAGGGAGAGAGAGAGAGAGAGTGAGAGGTTTCTTAATTTTGAAATTAAAATCCGAATTTTTGATATTTATAGGACTGGATTCTTCGACGAGCCACGTCATCTCGTCAACGAGTCCTTTAATAATTTCATCTACAAAACCCACTCCTCGTCAATGAAATTCATACTGCTCAAAACCTCTCTCGGTATTTCCTCGTCGACGAATCTTGTTTTCGTCGATGAGGCCTTGATAATTTCCCTTCCTCTTTATTTAAATTACATTATTATTATTTGGGTTATTACATCTCCTCATATGCCAAAGTGTCCCCAAGCTCCAAACAGTTGTAACTGATACAAAGGATCCGAAACATACTTCCTTATCATGGACACGTGGAACACATCGTGAATCCTAGATAGTGTTGGGGGTAATGCTATTTTGTACACCACTAGACCAATTCTCTCTAGAATCTCGAATGGCCCGATGTATCTAGGGCTTAACTTTTTCTTTTTCCCAAATCTCATCACCCCTTTCATCGGAGCAATCTTCAAAAATATTGCATCACCTATCTCGAACTCCAACTCTCATTAGTGTATATCCACATAACTTTTTTGTCGACTTTGTGCTGTCTTAATTCTTTCCCTGATAAGCTGGACCTTCTCAAAGGTTTGCTGAACAAGCTCCAATCCCAAAATCTGCTGCTCACCAACCTCGACCCAATACAACGGAGATCGGAATCTTTGACCACACAGCTCCTCATATGGTGCTATCCTGATACTGGTATGATAACTTTTATTGTATATGAACTCAGCTAATGGCAGATATTTAATCCAACTACCCTAGAATTCTAGTACACACGCTCGTAGCATATCCTCTAGGATCTGAGTGGTCCTCTTTGACTGACCATCAGTCTGTGGGTGAAAAGCAGTATTGAAAGTGAGTTGAGATCTCAATGCTTCCTGAAGACTCTTCCAACATCAGGAAGTAAACCGCGGGTCCCTATTTGAAACGATGGACACAAACACCCCGTGCAATTTGACTATCTCCTGCACATAGAGTTCTGTCAGCCTATTTATGGAATAACTGACTTTAACCAGAATGAAATGGGCAGTCTTCGTCAGTCTTTCAATAACTACCCAGATAGCATTCTGTCCATGAAGTGTCGATGGCAATCCTATGACAAAGTTCATGGAAATGTGCTCCTACTTCCACTTAGGAATGAGAAGTGGTTGCAACGGTCCTATTGGCCTTTAGTGCTCGGCCTTCACCTGCTGACACATCAAGCACTGCTCAACAAAACAGGCGATCTTTCTTTTCATGTTAGACCACCAGAAGGATTCCCGTAGATCCCTGTACATCTTTGTGCTCCCTAGATGCACTGTATATAGAGAGCGATGTGCTTCTTCCATAATGGTCCTTTTAATTATAGCGTCATTCGATACGCATATCCTGGTGTGAAATCTTAACACCCCATCATTTGAGACATTGAAATCTGCCTTCAATCCATTATATATTCCATTCACAATCTCTACTTGCTCTGCATCTTTCGTCTGAGCGGTCTTGATCCTTTCCCATAAGGTCGGTTGCACTACCACGCTACTAATGAACGCCTGGTGATTTCCTTCCACTAACTCCACACCCAACCTTTCTAGGTCCATCCTAATCCGATGCTGAACTACAACTGCTGAAACTGACGCACCCACTAACTTCTGACTCAAAGCATCAACTACCACATTAGCCTTTCTTGGGTGGTAACTAATGGTACAGTCGTAGTCCTTTATCAACTCAAGCTATCTTCGTTGCCTCATGTTCAACTCCTTCTAAGTTAAAAAGTACTTAAGACTCTTGCGATCAATAAAGATCTCGCACCTTTAACCGTACAAGTAGTGCCTCTAGATCTTTAATGTATAAACTACTGTTGCCAATTCCATGTCATGCGTCAGATAGTTCTTCTCATACTCCTTGAGTTGGCGAGAAGCATATGCGATAACCCTTTCTTGCTGCATTATGACATACCCGAGCCCCTTCTTAGATGTGTCACTGTAGATCACGAATCCGCCATATCTTGATGGAATGATCAACACTGGGGCGATAACTAGTCGCTGCTTCCGTTCCTGAAAACTCTGCTCGCACTCACCGGTCCACTCGAACTTCATGTTCTTCCTCATGAGCTGTGTCAGCAGACCCGATAGTTTAGAAAATCCCACTATGAACTGGCGGTAATATCCTGTTAGACCCAAGAAACTCCTAACCTCATGCACGTTCTTTGGTATTGCCCAATCCACTACTACCTTTATTTTGCTCAGGTCCACTAAAACACCTTCCCTGGACACTACATGTCCTAGAAATGCCACTTGCTCTAACCAGAATTCGCAGTTCTTGAACTTTGTAAACAATTTTTTCCCTTTAAGTACCTGAAGTACCAACCTCAAATGAGTTGCATGCTTTTTAGGATTCCTCAAATAAACCAGGATGTCATCGATGAATACAACCACGAACTTATCTAAGTACTCATGGAATACCCTATTCATCGGGTTCATGAATGTCGCAGAAGCATTGGTTAATTCGAAAGGCATAACTATAAATTCGCAGTAGGCATACCTAGTGTGGAAAGCCGTCTTTGGTACATCTTTTGTTTTAACTGTTAGAAAAGGTGTAATCCCAAGAGGGGGGGTGAATTGGAATTTTAAACTTTCTTCCTAGGTTCAACTAATCCTTTAATCAGTATTACATAAGCCTAGGGTCTTTCTATGTAATTCCAAATGCGTAGATAAAAATGATGTGGAAATTAAGTCAAACGCATCATTCACACCATATCATACATGTGCGTTAAATATGAAGTATAGAAATATAAACAAGGCACACAATATGTTATCGGGGTTTGGCCAACTGTGCCTACGTCCCCGCCTCTAGCTCGCAAGCCAGAGGATTCCACTAGAAGCTCACTTAAGGGTGGAGCAACACCGTTTACAACCAGGTCAAATTAATATAGGACTGACCTCAACCTTAACCAGGTCAATTAGCGGGGCTGACCTCAACCTACACGCCTTAACAGGACGACGCACCTAGCTTTCCTAACTGGGTCCATGCCAATCCGGGATTATTCCAGGGCTATTCTCCCTCTTCAGGCCCATGCCTGTAAATACAACAGTATTTAAAATACAATCAAATGGTACAATGAATAAGCTTTCAAGTAAAGCAGATATGTACCCAGATACGTGCAATCACAAACACCACAGTATGATTCAATATGTAAGCTCAATGCGGTCTAAGATGTCAACTCTCAAATAGATTTACTATCGTTGTAATGAGTGCGTGAGAATGCAAACCTAGATGATCTTTGTATCACAGGATATTCAATCTAAGTGCTTAAACAAAGATATTATCCAAACTTCATATATTTCAATCAACAAGTTTTCTCAATACATATATGTATATGAAGCTCTAACAATGTATAAGTTTGGTTTGCAAAAAGAGTTTAATCTTTGTATTCAACTAAAGATATAAATCAATGAATATTGTAACAAAGATTTTCCTCACACAAACAAATATCTTTTTAAATATTTATCAAATGAAACACACTAGATATTTGAAAGTGATTTAGAAAGAGTTTTTGCAACCAAAATCAAATATAAACTTCTCAAGATATTGCAATGACGATGCAATACTTAGAAGTTCTAAAGAAGTTTTCTTAGGGAAGACTTATAGATAAAGTCACCTAAGAACACTTGAGGATGTGCTCTCAAATAGAATAAATTTCACACAAGCACAATCTTGAGAGAGCAATCCTAAAGAAACAACAACACTTAAATCATACTTACAAAAGTATTTGAGAAGTAAGATCTGGTAAGAGTAAGTGTTGGAGGCTCAAAGATGAGTATTATGGGTTTTATGATTTTCAAAGAATTTCAACCTAATCAAAGGAGCTAATCCATGCTAATTTTCTTAAATGATTTCATATATATAGGCATAGGAGAAAATATGACCGTTGGGGACCTATTGGGTATTATTAGGAAAGTTTAATGATGTTTAAGACATTTTAACCCTGTTTAAAAAATATTAATTGAGGTAAAAAATCAGGGCAACCCGAGAGGTCCGATCGACCAGAAATGTTTCGGTCGACCAAGTCTCAAATGGTTCGGTTGACTAGGGAAATATTGAACTAAGGGCACGGTTGACCAGGAGAAGGCGATTTCCTAATTTTTCGAGTTTCGGTCGACCAGGGCATTTTGAACTACCTGGTTCGGTCGACCAGACCGCTGGGAATTCTCTCGAGGACCCTCCAGTCGACCAAGTAGTTGTAGTACAAAAGTGGTCGGTCAACCAGATGGTCAAACTTTTGACTCCAGGGGGTTTCGGTTGACCAGGGCCTTTTGAACTACCTGGTTCGGTCGATCAGGTGGTCAAACTTTTGACCCCAAGGAGTTTCGGTCTACTAGGGCCTTTTGAACTACCTAGTTCGATCGACCAAGTGGTCAAACTTTTGACCCAGGGTGTTTCGGTCGACCAGGCCAAAATGAACTGGCTTGGCTGGTCGACCGAAAGTGCATCGTGTGTGCATTTCGGTCCTGTATCAAAACAAACAAGCCCTATTCAAGTGCCTAACGGATATATCTAAAAGTGTGTGTGTCCTAGGGGCACTTGAGGTCCAATTTGAAGACACCGAAAAATTTCAGTGTCGGTCGACCTAAGGTCTTTCTATGGTCATTTTTGGTTTGTATCTGGTTTGAGCTTACAAAATAAACCATGCATGTGATGTGTATGCTTATTACAAACCAAATACTCTAATTACTATTACAGACCAATATAAATATATTACAATGCTGAATTAAACATTGGTCTTCAAGCTTTTCTTGCTTTGTGCACATCTTGATCTTATCACTCTTAGTGCCTGCACAAAACCTCAAAACGCATTAGATACAATGAGTATTTGTCATAATCAAAACCGGGCGTGACCAATAAGGTCAACATTAACCTTCGCCTGATGATACCCGAATCGCAGATCGATCTTGGAGAAGACCTGTGTGCCTTATAACTGGTTGAACAGATCATTAATTTGGGGTCATGGGTACTTATTCTTTACTAGTCACTTTATTAATCTTCCTATAGTCAATGCATATCCTCATCGACCCATCCTTCTTCTTTACAAGCAGCACCGGTGCCCCCCAGGGTGATACGTTCGGTCTAATAAACCCCTGTCAAGTAGCTTCTGAAGCTGCTCCTTTAACTCCTTCAGTTTTGTTGGAGCCATTATGTATGGAGACTTAGAAATTGGTGCCATCCCTAGAATTAACTCAATGAAAAACTTCACCTTGTAATCAGGAGGCAATCCTGGGCAATCCCGATAAGTCCTCTGGGAAAACATTTGAGAACTACCTTACCATGGGGATATCCCTCAGTTTAAGTTCTTCTCTCTGTGTTTCTTTCACAAATGTCAGGTACCCCTGGTATCCCTCTAAGAGTAACCTCTTTGCCTGAATGGCTGAAAGAATTCATAGTGTAGAGCACACACATGACCCGAAAAATATAAACTCCTGCTCCCCATGAGGTTGGAACACTACTTCCATCCTATAGTAGTCAATACTCACATAACTGGCTGGTAACCAATCCATCCCCAGAATGATATCAAAATCAGAACATCACTGAGTTCTAATTCTGTGTAACTGATAATATAGGAAGGATCTGGGACGTATTTACTTAACATAGAAATATGATATACGTCATGTATCCTGAATAGAGATAGTGGTAAAGCTAACCGATAGGCAACTGACCCAATCTTCTCGAGTATCTCAAATGGGCCAATAAACCTAGGGCTCAACTAATGCTTCTTCCCAAACCTTATGATTCCCTTTAGTGGTGCTATTTTCAGAAATATATGGTCACCCACTTCAAATTTTAATTCTTGGCAGCGAGTATCCATGTAACTTTTCTACCGACTCTGTGCTGCACTAATTCTATCTCGAATAATTCGGACTTTGTCGGAGCATTCCCTCTGTATTGCTGCTGCGAGGCTCCACTATTCTGGGTCGTACCCCCTTGCTGACCACCACACTGTGTCAAAGCATTCCCTCTGTATTGCTGCTACGAGGCTCCACTATTCCTCTGCATCTGATAGTCTCTCATCTGATGTCCTTGTCTACCACATCGCATACAGACTCCCGTAGACAACCGACACTGCCCATGGTGTTTCTTACCACATAAAGAGCAACGTGGAACATGCGTGGTATTTTGGGATGTACGACCATTGTTCTTCTTCCACTTACCCTATCTTCCCCAGACAAAGAATTAGGAGGCGCTGACCTCTTCTTCGTAACCCGAACCTCTGCATCCTCTAACAAACACTCCTTTGCTACCGTGGCTTTATCAACCAATGTAGCAAAGTCCTGCAACTACAAGATCGCCATCTGCTTATGGATCTCGCTCCTCAAACCCCTTCGAAACTTCCAAACCTTCTTCACTTCATCAGGAATCACGAATGGAGCAAATCGGGACAACTCCTGGAATTTGGCAGCGTACTGCTGCACTATTAACGATCCCTGCGTTAGATTCATGAATTCCTCCATTTTTGCGTTTCTAATTGTGGCCGAAAAATAATGTTCAAAGAAAAGCTCTTTGAATCGGGCCCACGTCAACGTTATTGGTATCGGTCGATGCTCTTCCATCTACTTTACAAACACCCACCATCTCTCAGCCTCCCCTGCCAACTTGAACGTGGCGAAGGAGACTTTCTGTCTCTCAGTGTAGTTCAACACATCAAGGATATTTTTGATCTCATAGATCCAATTCTATACACGAACTGGATCTGTACTGCCCACAAAAGCAGAGGGCTTCAGTCGGGTGAACTGCTCAATGGAGCAGCCCAACTCAGTCGTAGGACGATCCTGCCCCCTATTCGTATGCACTACCTCAGCCATAAGCTATTGTGCAAAGTCACGCAGCACACTAGTGGAATCATTATCAGCCTCAGGGCCGGCACCCTCACTACTACTGCCTCCCACATTGGCAGTGATATCCCTGGATTCCATCCTGAAAACATTTACAAGAATCCATTAGAAAGTAATAGCCTATCTGTCACTACTACTATCATATTATAGACTCAATCTCTTAATTTCATATTCCCAATATTGATGTACTCCATTAATTTGACAATATCATTAGAACTCAAATTTCACCCTTCTACTAGGAAACAAAACCGTCAATGGATTGCTGTGATTTTCTGAACCTTTCGACTGATCCAGAAAAACACAGAATTCTATCGATGAATTTTTGTCTCCAGATATACAAAGCAAAATCCAATGTCTTATCCTTGTCCTATACTCTAGTATATTCTAGACTATCACAACTAGCAACTTCTAAGTTTAACACATATCCCTAACCAGGCAGCATGAATCAAATCATACTTTTGACTGGCTTTTGGCTCTGATACCAACTGTAACAACCCGACCCTTTATATGGACCCGGGTGTCACTCACTTATACTAAATAACTATACCTGTTCTAGATACCTAGACAACCCGCCCTAAACAGGGACATACGGGTATAAATCATGCATAACTTCTATGTAAATGTTGCGGAAAAACATAAACATCCATTGGAATTTCTATCAGTCTTATACTAGTTTTTACTAATACATCCACAATTACATAAAACGGGATACAGAATAAATCTTGTTATTACAACCCTCCAAAAAGGACTTTCATTTAGGTTTAATACAAGGTTCAAATGCTTACGTAAGCTAACCAAAGATAATCTTCCCAGTCCCTTTAACTACTAGGACCAACGTACTGATGTACTTAAAAACAAAGGTTGTATGATAGGGTAAGACACCTTTCAATAAGGAAGAAAGAGTTACAACAGTGTGTGACTGCATATATGCACATTTTCATAAAAACTCATGCATTCGAAACATTTGTTTATAATACTGTATCATATAACATTTATTTGCACATAAAGTATTTAAATTATGCATATGATCATTAGAACACCTCCAGCTTGGTATGACAATTTGCCTGTTTACTTCGTGGCACGGGTTGTGCGCTGATTGCCTTTGACAGTGTCCTATTCGTGTAGACAAAGCCGAGCATCTTTTATAATCCGATCGCCCCTTGGTTTATTTTTACTAGCAGCTTACTAACTCCTCGCAGGTCGACCATTTAATATATTCATACTGATTTTACACATGTATGGTTGCATTACCAGCATCGATACCTAGCCCTAAAAGTTT
The DNA here is from genome assembly GCF_029873635.1 of Malania oleifera. Taxonomy (NCBI): domain Eukaryota; kingdom Viridiplantae; phylum Streptophyta; class Magnoliopsida; order Santalales; family Ximeniaceae; genus Malania; species Malania oleifera. The sequence continues at coordinate 105,722,561 of NC_080423.1, forward strand.
ATTTCAACCCCCGAACTGGAGTATTTTTCAACCCCTTTTTACTGAAGTTTCTTTCAACCTCTTTTGGTCACAAGTTGTGGTTCCAGTATCTTATATACAATTTATAGCAAAACAGTAACCTGTGCAATTCCAGTATTTTTCACAAATTCAAATAATCACATTGGGTTCAAACCAGTGCCTTTCCACTCAGTTTACCCCTCTTTATTTACTAGTTCAGATCGGTGTATCACCGGCCTCCGTTTATCACATTCCCAGTATAACAAATTGGAACTTCATTCCTATATTCTATATCAATAGTATAGAAAATCCATTCATTTCCATTTCAACATATATCACACAAGTTTAATCCAAAAACTCGCTAAATGATAGAAATCAAGTAAACATCATTTAAATGATAAGTAAAGGATTCGAGCATCTCCTACTATAGTATAAATGCAAATAAATGATTTTTGTAAAGTTTGGAGATCATACGTCGAATTCCTCATTTTTACCAAAAACGGTAAAATCGTAAAATCGATATTTCTATTTGGTAGAATTTAGCAAATAAATAGTTAAATCATGCATAATAACATAAACTAGCTTTTTAGCAGTTTGGTTTTTTCAAAAATGTTGTTGTAATCAAATTCCCCTTACCTTACACTCGAAACGAAACTTTGTACGAACACGGTCCAATTCGACAACCCGGGATCCCGAAAACCTAAAACCACAGAACATAACCTTACTATATTTTCTACTACTATCCAATTATCCAATCAAAACTAAGATCAGATCCTTACCTCGATTTTTGGGAAAGACTCGAAAATCTCTGAAACGATGATCTAATCCGCTAAAATCATAGAGTTTCCTCTTCTGATCCATGCAGTACCCTCCGCTTTTGGAAACGAACGACGAATGGCGAAGAATCCTAGAGAAAGAGAGAGATTCGCAGGTTAGAGAGAGAGAGAAAGAACTTTTGGCAGAAACTTAGATCTTAAGCAACTCAAATTGGATATTTATAGGGCCTTTGACCAAGTCCAATTCGTTGACGAGTTGGTGTCTCGTCGACAAATCCGCCACACAACTCGTCGACGAGGCCATCCCTTCATCGCCGAGTTCAAGTTCCGGATATTTCTCTGATTCGCTCGGTATTTGCTCATTGATGAAGCTTTGAATTTCATCGACGAGGCTCTAAAGGATTTCGTCGACGAACGTGGCCCTTCGTCGAAGAATCCAACTTATACAGGTTTGGGTTTCTACAGTAAATATGTAGTTTTTTTTTGCAGGTACATGTAATACTTTAGTTAGTATATGGTATTTTTGTTTTGGGGGGAAATTTTCTTTTGATATATGTAGTCTCCCAGGACTTGAAATGTAACCACGATATTCCTCCGCCATAAGTGAGGGTAAGTAATAAATAAGTAGATCATTTTGCCTATTAAGGGATGAAGAATTACATGGATAGTGAATTTCGAGAACGAAATTTTATAAGGAGGGGAGAATGTGACAACCCGAATAATAATGGGATTTAAATAATAAAGAGGAAGGGAAATGGAAACAATAATAGAAGGAGGAAGTCAACTTGCATTCGTCGACGACAATGCATTTTGGAAATAATAACCGAGGGAAAATATCAGGGCCTCGTCGACGAAGCCAGGATTCGTCGACGAGAAGATACTGAGAGAGGGTTTTGGGGGAGTTTGAAATTTGTCGACGAAGGTGCAAGTTCGTCGACGAACTTTCTTCAGGACTCGTCAATGTGGTGACGTGTCTCGTCAACGAATTTGACCCTATAAGTAGTAGAAATCTGGATTTAAATGTAAAAATTAGGAAATATCTCACTCTCTCTCTCTCCTTACGGTTTCTCTCTCTTCTCTCTTCGATTTTGGGTCGGATTTCCGCTGGTTCGATGATTTGAAGCCACCACGACACTCCTAGGGAAGTTTTCTCTAAATCTGCCGGAGCGGATCATTGGTAAAAGCAAGTTGGAATTCATCCCTGAGTTGAGGTAAGATTTTTTATGTTGAATTTGGTCTTACTGTAGTTATAGGAAATGATATACACGTAAAAATACTGAAATTTAGTACTGAGAGTTTTCATTTTCAGGGTATTGATAAGGAAATCCTACAGGTGTGAGTCCAGGAATACATAGGGGCTTTTAGTTGCCAGGTAAGGGAATAAATTAAAGCAGTATTTTCCACGTGTATTATTATTATTATTTATTAGCAAATTAATTTTCAGGAAAGCATACATGATATTTGACTGTTATTAAGAAAATGTATGTTATTGAAAAATACTACTATTATATGGAAAATGTGATTTGAGAATGAAATGTACGGAATTACTTAACGTGTGTGGCATGAATGTTATTTTTATGAAAGGTAATGATATGACAAAGTTTACGAGTAAAGCATGTTTTCAGGTATTATGAAAAGATACATTATGTTATGATGAGTTTGACAAATACATGATAATTGATTTATTTTCAGAATGTAATGTACGAAATGATTTCGATGCAAGGCCGTATATATGAAATGATTCCGGCGCGAGGCCGTGTATATATGAAATGATTTCGGCACGAGGTCGTATATACCTGAAATGATTCCGGGCGAGGCCGTATTTATAAAATGTTCGGCACGAGACCATATTTATGAAATGATTTCGGCGCAGGGCCGTATTTATGAAATTATGAAAAATGCTATAAGATCATGTATTATATGTTATTAGAACCCGAATTTTAGTTTAGTTCAGTTTTAGAAGCTCGGTATCGTAGCTTATAGATCAGATATTTATGATCAGATCGGTGCTAACCACCCACGAGGGGGTGGGAGATGGATAGTCGATGTGGCTTTCAGTAGAGTGTGGACGTCCACTTGGCAGTCCGGACCAGGGTGTGGCGGGTCCATCGTACTTACAGACACTTTTGACTCGGTAATGGTCGGCCAACCATTGTCGGGTCCCGCCTTCAGGCTACACAACCCGTCATGGGGGGTAATACATGAAATCAGCTAACTATTCATCCTGAGTATGTTTTCAGTATTATCAGTTATAACAGATGCTTTATATACAATATGATTTGTTAGCAAGTATGAAAGTATATAATTATTCAGCACGATATGATGAATGTTTACAGAGATATGAAATGTACTATATATATATATATATATATATATATATATATATATAATTGCATTAAATGTTCATATTGCCACAAAATTGTATTTAGTTTATCTTCCCTTACTGAGATGTGTCTCACTCCCGAACTTAATTAATTTTTCAAGAGACCCTGAGAGACCGGCGGGTCGTGGCCATCGTTAAGTGAGTTGAGCTTCCTTGCTAGAAGGGTAAGCTTTGATCTAGGATCAGGAGATTTTTGTTGTAAGATCCCAAGTCTATTTTGATATTTTGGAGATTGTATTCAAATACTATATTTTGGGAATGTAGTAGACCCTGGTATTATGTAATTAATGGTTTGATGGATGTAATTTATTTTTAGTGTTGCTTAGGTTTCTGCTGTTTATATCAGGCTAATCCCGCTACCCACGGTTCGGGTTGATATTATTATTATTTATGTTTATTATGTGATAAGTTAAGCAGGACATTACAATTATTATTATTATTATTAGTAGCATTATTATTATATTTACTATTATTATTATTATTATTATTTTGCTATTATTATTATTATTATTATTATTTTACTATTATTATTGTTATTATTATTATCACTTTATTATCCTACTATTGTTATTATTATTATATTATTATTATTATTATTATTATTATTTATTATTATTGTTATCATTGTTATTTTTAAATATCATTATTATTATTTTATTATTATTATTACTATTTACTATTATCATGTTTACTACTACTACTACTACTACCACTACCATTATTATTATTAGGGTTTTGGGGGGATTAAAGCCTATAAAAGGCTAGCAAACGCACAAGAACACACATAGCCGAGGGGATGGAACCCTAAAAAATAAAATATAAAAAATCTTTCTCTCTCTCAAACGCTCGTTGTCTCCCTCTCCTTCCTTCGGTCTCTCCCTTTGCAACTCGTTCTGTTTCCAGCCACGGCAGACGCCGCACCACTCTCCGACCACTCTGCCATTCCAGCTCCTCCTTGAACTAGCTGCCGGCTACAACACTCGTGCACCACGAGCCACAGCGGAGCCACTCCAGTGTTGCGAACCACCAACATTCTCCAGCACGACACAACAACCACAGAGGAGCTCCACCTCTCCCGTAGACCACCGCCGATCAGACCACTGCCGACTAGGCCACCACAGACGAGAGTTCCAGCCACCCCTTCGACCACCCTCCTACAGTACTCTCTCCTCCTCACAGCCGGTTGCCCCCTTTGTTCCAGCTGCTCCAAACCCAGCAGCTCCAGCTCTAATCCTCACCGTCAACATCACCGACAAACATCATCATCACCATCTCTAACTCACAGACCAGCCTCGTCTCTCCACCACCGTCGCACCGTCGTCGCCGTGGCAACCCGCGACGCCGCGGCTGTCATATATCCATCATTCTGCGGCGGCCCTTGCAGTCCTCTTTATCCTGGTAGCGTTCAGGAGAGGTTCTCACCTTTCAACCATACACATACACACACACAGCAGAAAACAAACCACACTCCCCCCCCACACACACATAAACACACACACATAAATTATATCATTATTATTATTATAAGTTTTTTTTTATATTATCGTTTTAGTAATATTGATGCTTATTTTTTTTAGAGGTATTAAACATTTATTATTATTATTGAAGGATCTTTATTGTTTGAATTTGTTTTAATATTTAAAGTGTTCTTTTTGTTGTGTTTATTATATATATATATAAAATATTAATACTATTGTTGTCTGTTAGATTGTTTGTTTTAATGTTTAATATCCATGATATATTTTTTTTGTTATTATTATTGTATACTTTAATATTGTTGTCATGTTAATATTATCATTGTATATTTATTTTGCATATTATTATTATTATTATGTTGCATATTTATTTTATTATATATTTTTGCATATTTATGTGATTATTATTATTATGACCTTATATATTTATATTTATATTTATGTTATTATTGATTGCATATTTTAATTGTATATTTAATTTGCACGCATATGTATTATTGTCATTGCCTTAATTATTTATTGGCATATTTATATTATCATTTAATTGTATAGTTTACATCTTATTATTTATGTTACTTTTACCTACCCTTCTTATTGTATATTTGATTATATATTTATTTTCGTATTATTATTGTATTTCCATGTTAGATTTTGGTATATTTCCTAATTATCACATGTTTCAATATTGTACCCATATATATTTGCATAATAGATTATAATTTGAATTGTTCCCATAATTTCACTTGATTTGTTTCCATATTGTATATTATTTATTATGTTTAACTATTTCCATATTTGTGCTATTGTATTTACATAATATTCGGTGCACGTACTATCCTTTCCATTATTAATATTAGTACTATTATTATTCTTATTATTATTATTATTATTACCGCTATTATATATCATTATTATATTTTTTTATTAAATATTTTTTATTTTTTTATCCCTATGATTGCAATAAATACGGTACAAGCTTTTTTTATACTTCACGTAGCCCGGATATGAGGGAATATATACTATTTATATATTTTTGTGTGTATTTTGTTAATTCACAAAAGGGAGTAATTTTAAAGACTTTTTAAATTTACTTAGGGATAATTTCATAATTAATTAGGTATCGTTCGTAAGAACGGGTGTATAGGGGGTGCGTCGTACCTTTCCCTCGCGTAACTGAACTCTCGATCCTAGCTTTGGTAACGCAGACCAATTCTACCCTTAACTGGGTAGTAACTAAGTGTTCTAACCACACTAAAAGGTTAGTGGCGACTCCATTCCAATTTTTCTCTAAAAATATAAACCACAATTTTTATTTCACCATCCCGGGGCACACGCGCTCCGAGACGTCGCGACACAATTTGTTCCTTGGTAGGTACATAAGTCATACTGATAATTCCTTCTTCAATTCTTTCTTTGATAAAGTGTTTGTCCACTTCCACATGTTTAGTCCTGTCATGTTGAACTAGATTGAGAGAGATACCGATGGCTGCCTTGTTGTCACAATAGAGTTTGATAGGAAATTCCACTAGGACCTGTAGTTCCTCCAAGAATTTCTATAACCACAGTCCTTCACATATTCCTTGAGCAACTGCCCTAAACTCAGCTTCAGCACTACTACGAGCCACTACATTCTATTTTTTGTTTCGCCATGTTACCAAATTTCCCCAGACGAATGTGCAATAACCTGTGGTGGACCTTCTATCTTCCACTGATCCTGCCCAATTTGCATCTGTAAAGATCTCTACTTTCTTGTTTTCACATTTCTTGAAGAAGAGTCCTTTGCCCGAGGAGTCCTTGATATATCGAAGGATGTTGTACACAACATCTAAGTGGGCTTCTTTTGGCGAATGCATATGTTGGCTTACTACATTGACTGCAAATGTAATATCTGGTCTAGTATGTGATAGGTAGATTAGCTTACCAACCAATCTCTAATACCTCTCATTTTCAACTGGTATCCCACAGTCTTCAACCTTATTTATTGCTTCAATCGGGGTTTCACTAGGTTTGCATCCAAGCATGCCAGTTTCAATTAGGAGATCAGTAACATACTTTCGCTGAGAAACACTAATTTCCTTTTTTGTTCTAGCAACTTCCATGTCCAAGAAGTACTGCAATTGTCCCAAGTCTTTAACTTCAAATTCAGTAGCTAGAACCCCCTTCAATCTTTCCATCTCTACCGTATCATCCCTAGTTAGGATTATATCATCAACATATACTATTAGAATTGTTCTCTTGCCCTTTTTAGACTGTTGGAAGAACATGGTATGATCTGATTGCCCTTGTCGATATCTTTGGTTCTTTATTACTTTTACAAATCCATCGAACCATACTCTGGGAGATTGTTTAAGTCCATACAGGGACTTCTTGAGTTTACACACTCTGTTTTCTTCACCTTTCCTATTGAATCCTGGCGGTATAGTCATGTAAACTTCTTCTTCTAACTCACCATTTAGAAATGCATTCTTAATGTCAAGTTGTTATAGTGGTCAATCTAAGTTGGCTGCTAAAAACAGGATGACCCGAACTGTATTCAAGTTTGCCACTGGTGCAAATGTCTCTGTATAATCAATGTCATAAGTCTGTGTAAAACCTTTTGCGACAAGTTTGGCTTTATATCGTTCAACTGTCCCGTCAGATTTATGTTTCACTGTGAAGACCCATTTACCTTCTTTCCTTTCGGCAAATTCATTAACTCCCAAGTTCCATTTTTTTCTAGAGCCCACATTTCCTTCATGACTGCCTCCCTCCATTTAGGTATTTCCAGGGCTTCCTGAATGTTCTTTGGAATTCTCATTCTGTCAAGGTTAGAGACAAAAGCACAATATCCTGTAGACAAACTTTTATAAGACATGTATTTAGACCAGGGATATTGAGTACATGACCTAGTTTGTTTTCTGATTGCAATAGGTAAATTGATGCCTTCAGGTACAGGCATGGTTATTTGAGCCATCATCGGTTCCAACGCTCTTGGTGCCTCAGGTATGAGATTCTCCTTGTTCTTTGTGTTTGGCTTTCCTGAGTAAACAAGTATATCTGCATTGTTTTGTTTTCCTGTATCTCCCCTTGAGATTAAGCGTTCTTTTGTGTTAGGCAGGTCAGGAAGTGAAGCAATGGAAGACTCAATAGATAGGTCAGGGAATGAAGCAATGGGAGGCTCAATAGATGGTACGGGTTCAGATGGTACATATTGAGTAGTAAAAAAGTCAACGAACCGATCTTCACTCCATTTCTCCCCCTAAAGAGAGGTTTTGGGGAAATAAGGAGTGGTTTCAAAGAATGTGACATCCAGGCTAACAAACGTCCTTTTTAAGATAGATTCGTAGCATTTTTATCTTTTTTGGGTAGGAGAGTAACCGATGAAAACACATTTTAACAGCACGAAGATCCAATTTATCCCGATGGTGAGCATAAACGTGAATAAATGCAGTGCAGCTAAAGATTTTTAGTGGAAGACTGGAGGAAAGGCGAGAGGTAGGAAAAATTCCTGGAATTTATGGAGAAGAGTGGCAAAGGAAAGTACTTGACTCGACATTCGATTAATGAGATGGGTGGCTGTTAAGATAGCATCTCCCCAAAAATAGTTTTTCATGTTTGTAGTGAACATTAAAACCCAAGCTACTTCAAGTATATGTCTGTTTTTTCATTCGGCAACCCCATTTTGTTGAGGGGTGTCTACACAAGAACTCTGATGAATAATCCCAATTTCTTAAAGATAAGTTCCTAGAATTTCATTAAAATATTCCGTACCATTATCAATACGTAAAATTTGAATTTGAGTCTGGAATTGTGTTTGAACCATGAAATAAAAATTGACAAAAAAGGAGTGTACTTATGTTTTATCTTTCAACAAGTAAACCCCACAAAGACGAGTATGGTCATCAATAAAAATAACAAACCATTTTTGTATGGGTGCGATTGGGGGATCTTAAGGGTCCCCACAAATCACTGTGAATCATAGTAAACAAGCAGGATGGTTTGTATATGGATGATGGGAAAGAGGCACGCCGGTGTTTTGCAAGCTCATATACTTTACATTGAAACTCAGAAGACTTTTTATTTGAACATATAAATGGAAACAAACGTTTTAAATAATGAAAATTTGGGCGACCCATCCTAGAATGCCATAACAAAAGTTCATTCTCTCTAGAGATAGATATAGAAACACAAATTGCAGTATTATATTGTTTACTCAAGCGTGCCTCTTCAAAGTAGTAGACTCCTTCATACACCTTAGCGATGCCAATCGTCTTCCCCGATGACAGGTTTTGAAAAACACAATGAGATGAAACAAATTTAGCAGAGCAATTGGAGTTTTTCGTTAACTGGCTGATAGATAACAAATTGCAAGATAACTTGGGAACATAGAGGACAGATTTTAAAGTTATAGAGTTAGATATGCGAATACTTCCTCTACCGGCGAATGGTGAGAGAGAACCATCTACAATTTTTATCACGACCTGCTCCTTTTTCACATATATTTTTTTTTTATATAAATAAATTATCATCACATCATACATTCCAACTCAGCAGGTCACAATTCATCTGGGCCCGTGGGCACTTGGGATATAACAAAACATACAGCAGAAGCCTACGTAGCAGAAAGTATAAAATCATATACATCTCATCATAATGTGCATAACACATACCAGAGTCACTACAATTTCTATCTCACAGTATATACATCTCAAAAATGAAATCTAGGGACAATCCCCACAAAACCTAACTGTCCCTACCAAAAACTTACCCTTCCAAAGAGGGCAAACAACTGATCTAGATCAGCGGGGCTTTTCCCGCTCTCCTATCAGGGGCTCCTGAAAAATGTATAAGATTTAGGGGTGAGACACCTCTCAGTAAGGGAAATAAACTAATACCAGTGTGTGGCAACATGAGTATTCTGTGTTCTACATATACCATACATAACATATTTAATACTGTTTATCAAATCTGGGAAAACATATGCATATCAAAACATGGCAGAACATACTGCCTTTTCATAAACATTTCTCATCTCATATCATAATAATAATAACATAAAAATAACCCTGGTAGGTTAACTGGCTGTTGTCATGTATTACCCCCACATGACTGGGTTGTGTGGCCCGAAGGTGGGACCTGACAATGGTTGGCCGACCACTGCCAAGTCAAACAATAGTCTGTAGGTCCGATGGGTCTACCCAGATTGGTCCGTACACCAGGGGCGATAACAGCACACTTCTTGAAAATAACCACATCGACCATCTAATCTCACACCACTCCGTACAGTGGCGTTAACACAGATATCATGATCACGAGGACCATGGACACATAGCAACGGTACCGTGCAAGTGCTAGCCTAGACCAAGCCAACCAGGTTCTGATATCATATACATATACTAAAACCGTGATACATAAATATCTCATATTATTTATTTTCACATCAATCATATCATTTCACATATATACGTGTATCATGAAAATCATCGGCCCGTACGCCAGTATTACACATTTTAACATAGCACGGCCCGTACGCTGGCAATCACATAGCACAGCCCGTACGCTGGCAAACCACATAGCACAGCCCGTACGCTGGCAAATCACATAGCACGGCCCGTACGCCTGCAAACCACATAGCACAGCCCGTACGCCAGCAAATCACATAGCACGGCCCGTACGCCAGCAAATCACATATACATATAAAAATATCTCGGCCCGTACGCCGGTTTTCCATCATAGAAATCCATATCGTCCCCATTCCAAAAAAAAAAACAGTATTTCACAACATTTTTATACTCATGCCACACTAAACAAATTTTCTACGTATTCAACATATCATCATTTAAACAGTATTTTCCAAATATAAATCATATATATAAATATATTTATTTGTCCTGAAACTAGATGCTATATATATATACATACATTTTCTCAAAACAAAACTAACTTAGTTTATCCCCTTACCTGATTCCTGAAAAGCCCCTAAGAAAATCTTCCCCGTACCCACAAGGTTCTCAACTTAATACCCTGAAAATGAAAACTCGCAGAATTAAAGTTTAGTATTTTCGTACGTACAACATTTTCTATAACTACCACTAAGTCAAATTCGACTTAAAAAGTCTTACCTCAACTTAGGGATGAATCCCAACGTTCCCAATCAACACCTTAGAACTGAAAATTTTCAGTATTAAAGTTCAGTATTTTTATGGGTATATCACTTTCTTCAACTGCCAAAAATCCAAATATTGAATATAAAGCCTTACCTTGGATTTGGGATGAAATCCAACTTCGTTTCCCTGACGATCCACTCCGGCAGACTTGTAGAGAACTTCGCCAGGAGCGTCGTGGTGGCTTCGGTTTGTCGATCCGGCGTAAAACTAGCCCGGAATCGAAGAGAGAGAGAGTCGTAGGAGAGAGGGAGAAGAGAGAGAGAGAGAGAATGAACTCAAAGCTTCTTAAAGAAGCTTGTGTTATTTTATATATATATATATATATATATATATATATATATATATATAATAGTAAACATTTATTAAAGTGTAGCTTCTTGAAGAAGCTTTTATACTTTATATATATATATATATATATATATATACACACACACACACACACACACACATATATATATATATATATATATATATATATATACATGCTTTAATATTTATATATATATATATATTTGTTCCTTATCATACTATTCATTTTACTTGTTAATTTAATTAATTAATTTTATTTTATTATTTTATTATTATTATATATATATATATATTTTTCCCGGTTACTACAATTTTGACTCTCAGATTTTCAGCATATGATGAATAGGATGAAAACAATTGATAAGAACTAGTCATATGATCAGATGCACCCGAGTCAATTATCCATGGTGATTTGTTAATATAGTATTTAAGACTGACAAATAATTACCTCGGTGAGCCAGAGAACCAGTGGAAGACTAACCCAATATTTGAATTGAGGAAATCATTTTATACAGCTGATTCGTTTGTTCAAGGCTGAACGCACTACTTGAAATATTATTGGTTTTTTCACCTTGTGGTTTTTCAATTGAACAATCAGTAGTAGCCTAATACCCATGATTTTTTTGATATTATCTCGGCTTCCAATCTGCAGGTTTTCCATGAATCTCCCAGCAGGTGTCTTTTGAATGTCCTGACTTTTGACAATGATCACACCAAATTTTTCCTTTTTGTGGCCTTTGTCCAGAATTGAAGCCTGAGCCCACAGGATGTTTTGACATTAGGGCCGAAACTTCAGGCCCCATGTCTTTTCAGGTTGGGGCTGAAATTTCAGGTGCGTTGTGCGTCTTCAACATCACCTTGTGACGACTTTTCTCATGCTGCACCTTTGCAAAGTCCTCTCGATTCGAAGGTAGGGGACGTTGGCCAAGGATCCTCCCTTGTACATCATCCAGGTCGTGATTGAGACCTGCAGAAAACTAGAACACCCTCTCATTTTTTAGGCGTCGCTTGTATCATATGCTGTCATCGGAGCACTCTCACTCTTCATCGACACTAAGGTCAAGCTCCTGCTAGAGGGTGGTCATCTCCATGAAGTACTCAGTGACCTCCCTTTCTCCTTGCCTTAGCTACCACAGTCGAGTCTTAATCTCAAATATTTGGGAGTAACTTTCGGCATCAAAGTATGTCTCGTGAACTACTTCCCAGACATCTTTCGCCATTGGAAGGAACAAGTATATATTTCCGATTGAGGACTTCATCGAATTTATAAGCCACGTCGTCATCATGGAATTCTCGGCTTTCCATTTTTGTAGAGCTGTGATGTCTGTTGTGGCGGGCTTCTTCCGTTCGCCGGTAAGGTATCCTAACCTCCCTTTTCTTTCAATCACTAGTTTAATGAACTGAGCCCATTCACGAACATTTCCGTTCAATTTCTCCACCGAGAGTGGAAAGGCCGTGTTGTCTAGCCCTTGCAAACTCACAGTTGAGATGATATCAGAGTTTCTATCAAGAGTTTCAAAGGAACTCGACCCTTTGCTGTTGACGACATCGTTTTCCATAGTTAGCTAAGGTTTAGGAACCCTAGCTCTGATACCATGTAAGCAAAATTTTATATGAATAATTCTTCAATTCACATATGTACATCCCAATCTTTTATAATACAATCAACTAATATAAATAAGGAAATAATCTCCTTACAGAATAAAATACAATAAAATAAAATCTCCTACGTTTATCCACCTTCCTAATTTATTCATTATTCACAACGATACTTGGGATTTTAACAAATTGTCTTATTATTGTTAATTTATTCAGATGTCGAACCTAAGTAAAAATGAATTTGTTCCCCTTTATATCAAGGAAAACAATTATTATCATGGATTCTTGATGTTGATATCCATCTAAATGTAATGACTTGGGAAATACTATTTTAGATGAAAATATTGCATTCCTATAGGATCACACAAAAGTTATGATCTTCCTCCATCATTATTTAGATGAAAAATTAAAGACTGAATACTAAATTGTTAATGGCCCACTTATCCTAGCGAAAATTTAAAAGATTGATTTGACCACAAAAAGACTGTGATTTTACCAAAAAGTTGATATGAATGGTTGCACCTGATGTTGCAAGACTTTAAAACAGTCATCAAATATAACTCAACTCTACTTAAGATTAGCTTAAAGCTAAAATTAATTGGTGAAAATATTATTGATGAAGACATGCTAGAAAATGCCTTTACTATTTTCCATCCCATTAATGTGCTCCTACAACAACAATATAAAAAGAGGAAATTTACTAAATTTTCTGAACATACATCATGTCTTATTGTCGCTGAGCAAAATAACAAGCTTTTGATGAAAAATCATCAAATTCATCCAATTGGTTCGACTCCATTCTCTTAAGTGAATATGAATACATTTCATGGTCGAGAACGAGGCCGCAAGTATGGTCGTGGGTATGGTCGTGGTTGTTGTCAAAATAATCACTAGCATTAACGTGAGATTACAATCCCCTAGAAGAGGTATGACACCCGAAAGAGGGATAACCCCTAGAAGAGGGATGACTCCTAAAAGCGGGATAATGATCAAAATCAACGACTTAGGTATCATGAAAATGAATGCTACAGATGCAAAGGAAAATGTCATTGGTCGCGTACCTGTCGTACGCCCTAGCACTTGGTAGACCTATACCAAGCCTCAATAAGAGAAAAGGAAAATAGTAAAAAAATTGAAATACATTTTGCTGATAATATTGTTCCAATAGACCTTGATGCTGGACCATTGAACTCTATTTATCTTGATGTTGCTGATTTCCTTGTAAATTAAGATGAAAATTTTAATGTAATATTTTAAGATACAAAGTAAGCAATATTATATTTTGATTTTAATAAATAAATTATCATATTTATTGTTGCTATGATCAATTATAATAATGAGTTTTTAAAATATGTGTTGTAGTGTAAATTGTCTTAAAGCTTTAATCGATTCAAAGATGTCTTTGGAAGAAGTTTGTTTAGGTGACAGTGCTACAACACACACAGTTCTTCGAGATAGGAAATATTTCCATTATTTGAATATATCTTCAACAAATGTTAATATAATATCTGCTTCTAAAAATTGGATTGAAGACTCCGGGATAGCTAATATAAAGTTACCCAATGGTACTTTATTAAAAATTGATGAAACTTTATATTCTAGCAGATGTAGAAGAAATCTATTAAGCTTTAAAGATTTAAGACTCAATGGATATCACATTGATACTACAAATGAAGGCAGTAAATAATTCCTTTATATTATTTCCATTGTTTTTGGAAATAAACAAATTTTAGAAAAAATGCAAACTTTATCTTCTAAATTGTATTATACAAATTAAAACAGTTGAATTATATAATGTCTTACACCAGAAGTACAATGACTCAAAATTATTTACACTTTGGCATGATCATCTTGGACATCTTGGAGATGTAATGATGCGAAGAATAATTGAGAATTCACATGGTCATCCACTAAAGAATCAGAAGATTCTTTTATCAAGTGATTTCATGTGTACTGCTTGCTCTTAAGAAAAATTAATTATCAAGCCATATATTTCAAAGATAAGTCTTGAATCTCCTAGTTTCTTACAAAGAATTCATGGTGATATATGCAAACCCATATATCCACCCATTTGGACCATTTAGATATTTCATGGTATTAATTGATGCATCTATTAGATGGTCACATGTTTCTCTACTTTTCACTCGTAATATTGCATTTGCTAGACTTCTTTTTCAATTAACTAGATTACAAACTCATTTTCTTGATTATCAAATTAAATCAATTCGTTTGAATAATGCTAGTGAATTTACATCCCAAACTTTTAATAACTATTGCATGTCACTTGGAATAGATATTGAGCAACCCGTTGCCCATACCCATACACAAAATGGTTTAATTGAGTCTTTTATTAAGAAACTTCAACTCATTGCTAGACCTATGATTATGAGAACCAAATTGCCTTTATTTATTTGGGGATATGCTATTCTTTATGCTGCATGTTTAATTCGTATAAGGCTAACTGCTTATAATAAATTTTCATCCATACAATCAGTTTTTGGACAACAACCTGATATTTCTTATTTAATAACTTTTGGTTGTGCAGTATATGTTCCTATTGCCTCTCCTCAAAGAACTAAAATGGGTCCTCAACGTAAACTTGGTATCTATGTTGGTTTTGATTCCCGTTATATTATTAGATATCTTGAACCTTTAACAGATAATTTGTTAAAAGCACGATTCCAAGATTGTCATTTTAATGAAACGGTATTCCCTACATTAGGGGGAGCAAAATCAGTGCCAAAAGCACAACATAAAATCACATGGAATGTCATGAGTTTATCTCATTTAGATTCTCGCACAAATCAAAGTGAACTTGAAGTTCAACAGATTATACATTTGTAAGGGATTACAAATCAGTTACCAGATTTTTTTACAGATACCAAGGCCATATTAAAATCTTATATACCTACTATAAATATTTCAGCACATATTGATGTCCCTGAAGAATAACAACCGGCTAATGAACCAAAACATCAAGTTAAGCGTGGAAGGCTTGTTGGTGCAAAAGATAAAACTCCGAGAAGGAGAAAATTGAAATCATTAAATACTCGAGAAGAGGTTACAGATGTGGATAATCCATTCGAAATTCACAAACCAATTTCTCGAGAAAATGAAATCCCTATTATAGAACTTCCTAAAGAGGAATCTCCTGAAAATACATCCCTTAAAAAGGGATAGGTACTTGGAAATAATAATGAGATCTCAATTCATTACACAAGATAAATGTGGTATAAAAATAAAGTTGTTGTCAACAACACATTTGCATATGTTGTAGCTACTGACATTACCCAAAGTAATAAGGATCGTGAACCTAAATATATTAATGAATGTCGATATAGAAGTGAATGGCCAAAATGAAAAGAGGCTATCACATCATAATTAAACTCTCTATATATAAAAAAATGGAAATTTTTGGACCTATAGTCCAAACACCAGAAGATGTCCAACCCATTGGATATAAATGGGAATTTATGCGCAAGGGAAATGAAAATAATTAAATTACTCGATATAAAGTAAGGTTTGTGGCACAAGGCTTCTCGCAGAAACTCGAAATTGATTATGAGGAGACATATTCTCCCGTAATAGATGGAATCACTTTCAGATTCATAATTGGGCTAGCAGTCGCTAAACGACTGAGCATGCATCTTATGGACGTAGTAACAACATACCTATATGGATTGTTGGATAGTGAGATTTGTATGAAAATCCCCGAAGGATTTAAATTTCGTGAAGCAAAACCCAGAAATTTATATTCAAATAAACTCCAATGTTCTTTATATAGATTAAAACAATCTGGACAAATATAGTACAATCAATTAAGTGAGCACCTTGTGAAAAAAAGATTCATAAATTATCCAATTTGTCCATGCATTTTTATTAAAAGATTAGAATTTGAATTTGTTATAATTGCTATGTATGTTGATGATTTGAATTTAGTTGGGACTCTTGAAGGGCTAACTAAAGCTGTTAATTATTTAATGACGAAATTTGAGATGAAAGATTTATGAAAGACAAAATATTGTCTTGACCTATAGATTGAGTATGTAAATGACTGAATTCTTGTTTATCAATTTAAATATACTGAAAAAGTATTAAGGTAATTCTATATGAACAAAGTTCATCATTTGGGATCTCCAATGATGGTGCGATCACTTGACATTAAGAAGGATCCATTTCGACCTCATGATGAGGGGGAGGAATTACTTAATCCTGAAGTATCATATTTAAGTGCTATCAGCTCTTTGATGTATTTGTCAAATTGTATAAGACCCGACATTGCATTTGTTGTAAATCTACTAGTAAAATATAGATCTGCTCCTACTCGGCGACATTTGAATGGAATTAAACACGTTATACGCTATTTGAGAAATACATCTAATTTGAGTCTATTCTACTTATTTGATTCCAAATCCCAACTGGTAGGATATGCAAATGCTGGAGATCTATCTAATCCTCACTATGCTCAATTTCAAATTGGATATGTATTTCTTTTTCAGAAAAACTATTATATCTTGAAAATCAGTAAAACAGAAGATTACAACAACATCCTCCAATCATTCTAAAATACTAGCTATCAATGAAACTAGTAGAAAATGCGTGTGACTCATATTAATGATTTCTCATACCCAAGTAAATTGTGGTCTTTAATCAATTAAGGGTATTTGAATGGTTTTATATGAAAACAATGTTGCACGTATCCCAAATTGAGTTATTTTATACAAATGAACTCGAGAAAAATGATAATATAGATGTTTAACAGATTCGATCAAGTGATAATTTAACAGATTTATTCATCAAAACTTTGCCTACTACAACATTGAAGAAATTAATTCATCTTATCGGAATAAAATATCTTAAAAATCTTAGTAGAAAAAGTTAATATATGAGTGGCATAAAAGGGAGAGTATTATGAAAACCATAAGGGTTTAATGACTGTCAATATGTCACTCCTTCGTTTTTTCACCCCAATAAATATTTTACCATCCTTATTGCCCTATAAAAGAGCATCCTCTCCCTTCAACACATTGCATGTTTGAAGGAAGTAGATATATAGTAAGGATAAGAGTAGATGAGAGATAAAGAGAAAAGAAATATTGTGTACAAAGGATAAAGAGGAGATATATTTTATACAAAACCAGTTCCAAATCATCTTATAATTTTTTCTGAGATAGTGAAATTTTTTATAGCATTCGCAAGAGGAGCAGATATAGCCGAACTAAATTTTTATCTCATCTCTATTTATTTTCTTACATCTTTTATAATAATAATAATAAAATAATAAAATAATAATAGTTTTGATCAGACTATTCGAACCGAGCCCCATTCAAATCATCCAAAAGACGACGCGGAGAGGATCCGACTAGCTAATTATTCGCCCCACCCGAATTGATACTGATCCGATCCATGAGCAGAAAAACAGTTGGTAGTCCGGGGAAGCGCAGCTCCATGTGGCTGAGCACCATGGAGGAGAAGATTTCGAAGACTGGAAGACAACTGGAAATAGCAATCGTTCACAAGGTCGGAGATGTCGTTTCCGCCATTAACGATGCGAAGAACGTCGACGAAGTCATATGCGCGCTCCACTCCCTCGCTGTTATGCTTTTCCCTCTCGATTCGTCCCTCCTCTCAGGTCCAACACAAACTCTCAAAGAAAATATCTGGAGTCTCTGCCTGTGTTTGATCATTTAGAAACCCTAGGAAAAAGAAATCCAATTTTGAACTTTTTTCTTCCCATTAATTGAGCTTTATTTAAAATTTTATAACTCAGTTTGGGTCATTTTCTATGGTTATATCATAGTACTATTTATTGCAAATTTCGATGAAAGTTTCTTATTGAAATGTTTAATTTTTATTAGAATATCTTAGAAGATTGAAAATACTAAAATAGAGCTCGAGAATCTCAGTTGTGGACTTGTTATTAGTTAGTTGCAGCTATATATCTTGTGCTACTTCTAATTAGTCATAGGTACTTAATAACTATATATATATATATTAAATTTGTCTCCACTATTGGGCCAATATTTTTGCAGGAGTATTTAAAGAAATGAGAGCTGAGTACCGATGTGAGGGATTTTCTTTGTATATGTAATAGAATAGATAAAATTAGTATCTCGTTACTAGGAAACTGACGGAAAGGAAAAGGAATTTCAAATTTCAAAATGAAACCCAAAGCAGCATGAAGCAAGAAAAAGGATGGCTGTATACACAGACCCACACACAGACAAAGCAGTATGTAACATGGACAAAAAAAATGCAGTTTTCAAATCTCAGCCTCTGTTTGGTTAAATTGTAAACTGAGGAAAAGGAAATCAAAATTTGAACATTTCACTTTATTTTGTGTCGCCTTCAGCTTTAATTTGAAAGAAAACAAAATTTGAGAAGCATACACCACTCAGCCAACAATTGAATTAAGCAACTTGTGTGGGCATCGGTGCATTCTTTTTATGGAAAATACGTTTCAGAACTCAAAACTTGTAGTTGCAAAATTGAGCTAAGAATGTAATTGATTGATTAGTATGTGTTGGAATTGCAGGTAGCATTGATGAGCGCTACAGAGACCGGGTTTGTGTTATCTGCACAATCAATCTTCAAATCCATTTGCACTTTTTTTTGGAAGATTATTTTTCTTGTATCATATTAATTTTTTTTTTGTATTCTAATGTGTTCAGTTGGTTAGCACCAAGGTTCTGTCTGCACAAGATAGGAGTGATTGGTGGGGGGTTTTCTACAGAGGAGTTGCATTCCCAACACTGGCTAGGGTTTTGTTGTATGGTGAGTGTAAGCATCATATGTATGTGTGTTTGTATTATGTATGTTTTGATTCATTATTCACTGAAAAAGATCATATCTTTTAGATTCACTAGCTAAATGTCATACTTGCTTCTCAAGTCCTTGGAGAAATATCCTCAGTAGGAACATAGGTTAATGTAATTATAGGCAGAGAGATTCTTTCTGATGGCTAATATTCTACTAATTTTAATCATTTAATTTATAAAAGTATTTGAGATGGTTTTGTTGGTCTTTTTTGCCTTCCATCTTGTAAAGTTCCCTCTGTATTGTTATTTCATGCAGATATAGCTTCAAGTTGGCTAGCTTGTTTTCCCTTCTCGGCACGGAAGCATGTCTACGATGTTTTCTTTGTGAGTGGGCTTTCTACTGAGGTTGTTCAGGCTGTAGTTCCTTGTCTTCAGCAGGGTGGAAGTGATAGTCTTGATAGCGATGCTGTCCGCTCAAATGCTGAGAGGTACTGGTTGAAAATTTTCTTTTTTGTGAGAACATCTATTGATTTCTGTTTTTAACCTCTCAAAATTTCATGCCACCGAAGATTGTTTACCTTGATTGGCTCATGAAATTATTTCCAATAAATTTCTCATTAGTTATTACTGCACTTGGAACATACATTACCAGTCCACAGCAGTGCAGTGTATCAGGTTTTCTGAAGAAATTGCTATTAGTTTGTAAAGGTTACTGAATTATTTGGTAACAGAAAATAATTACATGATCTCCTTTAGCTTATTCTTTCTTGCCATATTCCATTTGGACTGATTTGTAAATCAGAAAGCTTGGTTAAGATGGTACTAATGTAATCACGGTGTCCTTTTATATTTTGTTGAAACACTTGCATTTAATAGGTTATTTGTTTGTGCACAAGTTACAAACGCATTCATGTTTCTTCTGATATATTTACTGTTATATTTGATATGAATGTGTTTTTATAATGCCATAATTCTCCAAAACACACGGAGTGGGACTTAAACAACTGAAGAAGGCTGAATCCAAGAAACAGTAACGGCATACTTAGTTGTGGAAAACATTTTTCATTTTCCATTTCTAGTTCTCCAAAGAATTTCAAAAATGCCACATTGTTTTCTAGCTTTCCAATGTTTATATGGAGAATGTGGAGAAAAATAAAAAATGTTCTCATGGAAAATGATAAAAATATGTTTTCCTACTTTTTTACACAAATGTTGGAAAGCTAGAAAACTCTGTGGCATTTTTATAGTTCTTTGAAAGAAAATGGAAAACAAAAAATATTTCCACAATTAAACAAGCCCTAATCACTTCCAAATCGGGCACCACTGCACTAGATATTCCATGCTAGAGGCCAGTGCATCAAAAAACAGTTTGTACCTTTTCCATCCTCTTTGCACATAAAAGATCAATTAACCACGATCATACTTCTTTTGTGAAGGTTGTCCCCTATGAGAATGGATTCCCAATAAGCCTCCCAAGTAAAGAAGACAGCTTCCTTAGAATTTTTGTTTTCCACACGGCCTTCCATGGAAAGCAGAACTCACTTAATGTCTTAATTCTTTCAACACAAAGCCAATCCCAACCCTGGTAAAGGAGGAGGGTTCTGTTAGGTCACTGACAGCGAGTTAAAAACTTGTTATATTTGTGCAAAATGAATCTAGAATATTAACTAGGGCATCCTTATGTGTCAGACATTGCACTTTTGCCACTTGATCATTGCAAAAAAGGGCAAGTGTAGGCTAGGTCATCACCTTGCAGCAATGTGCTGTGTTGTTGCCTAGGTACGACCGTACGGGTCAAATATGTGAAAGATTCCGATTGTTCTGGATGTGGGCGGGTAAAGAATCTAGTTAAGGAGACAAAGGTTAGATCAAGAACTTGGAACATAGGGGCCCTTATTGACAAAAACGTGGAGGTAGTTGACACAGTGATTAGAAGAAAGATATAACATAATTTGCCTTCAAGAAACTAACACTACATTGGGGGGAATGAAAACAACATAGGAATGGAATTGAGGTAGTAATAGAATCTTAGTTGGAATGCAGCTACTGGGTTTGCATACCCTTGCAGAATGAACGTTGAAATGAAATTTATTTATTTTTTTAGTGGCAAAAGAAGAGATTTCATTGATTAGAGGAGAATTTACAAAAAAGGGGAAAAGACTTCTCCCATCAAAATTCTGGAAAAATCCAGAAAAAATAAACTAAAAAAACAAACTAGAAAAATAAACATAATACTCATAGCAGAAGATTCCTCCATTCTCGCTGAACCTAAAAAACCTAACTCCCTTAAAGCAACCGAATCCAACACACCATAAAGAAGTCAGGTAATGAACCTTCTCCTGAACCAGCTTCCAATTCATTTTCTCCCTGAAAAAATCTGCACATTGCTCTCTAACCATAATCCCCACAACAATGCAAAAAAAACACATTTGCAAAGTACAACCCTCTCCTTTCTTCTGCCAAGATCCATGACCCTCAACATGGAAAAATTCCATGTTGAAATGGAATGTAATACATGCATTTTCCAAAAATGCCCTTTTAAACAAAAAATTTGGTTTTGATTCTATCCCCCCCCCCCCCCAAGAAGTTCTTGCGAGAGATAATGGGGCTAGGTGATGGGGACATGGCTGTCATCTCCTTCTTGTGATGGAGACTTATCTCCTTCTCATGATGGCAACTCATCTCCTTCTCCATTGCGATATCTTCACCGAGCTGCTGTGATGTTATCATCGCATGAGTTGCTGCTCTCCACAGCTGGAGCTTCCAGAAATCAATCTCCAGCACTGCGATTTTGCCACGAGCCATGGTCTCCATCCAGTGTCATACTGTCATCTCCAACCACAGTGACCCCATGGCCGCAGGTCTTAGTCCACAAAGGGAGATCAAATGAGCGGAAAAGGGCGTTTTTTGGGAATGGATGGTAAGGATATTATGGAGAAAAGTTACTTACAAATCCAGAATCCAGATGAATAGTGCAGCCCATTCGGACCAGAATCACAATCCCACCATTTGCAAGAATCATGATTCCATACTAAATCCTGCCCTAATTCTTTCTTGAAACCAAAACATAGGAATGGGAATTGAGGTCTGAATTTCAATTCCATTACAATCCTAATTCCACCAACCAAATGCCATGTAAGTGAGTAGGGGGCAAAAGTAGAGAAATTTTAAAAAACCATTAAAGCTTTGGTATTGGAATGAAAACCGTAAGTATGGGGTATGAATCATTGTAGACAAAGGCCTAAAAGATAGTATTGTAGATGTTAAAAGAGTAAGAGATAGAATCATAAAAATTGAGATGATCTTAGGGCAAAAGTTATCAAGTGTCATTAGTTCTTATTCTTCTCAAGTTGCCTTAGTGGAAAACATTAAAAAGCAATGTTAGGAAGATATGGATAATATTGTGCAAGATATATAAGGGAGTGAGAAAATATCATAGGTGCAATTTGAATGGTCACACTGAAGGACAATAAAGTCTATGCGGGGATATGTGGAGGACATGGATATTGAGATAAAAATGAGTTTGGTGGGTGAGATGCTCCTAGACTCTACTATGTTGTGAGATCTTATAACAATGAGAACATGCTATAACAAGAGAGAATAACACTTAAGTAACCTTCTAGAATGGACCAAATAAAATTCTAATAGGCAATTTTTCTTAGTAGACCGTTTATTGTGTAAGGATTGTAAGTTATTCAATTTGAGTACACAACTTAGAGTAATTGGATATATGGATTAAAAATGAAAGAGAAAGGGTAACATAGATCAATGTAAGAGGACTAGGTGGTGGAACCTAAAGGGAGAAAATATAATATAAAGTGATAAAAGATGGTGGCTGGATGATCGGAGATAACATTGACGCTGACATTCTTTGGAGTACAGTTAAGTAGTTCTATTAAAGAGATTTTGAAAGAAGTTTTAGGTGAATCTAGAGGAAGATGCATGATGCATGATTAGTAAAGACAGTTGGTGTGAGATCAAGACATCCAACAAGTAGTTAAGACGAAAAGAATATGATACATGACATGCCAAATTTGTAAGAACATGGAAAACTTTGAAACTATAAAGACACAAGAAAAGATGTGCAAAAAAAAACTTGTAGTGAAGCTAAACATAGAGCTTATAATAATTTATATACTAGACTAAATGCCACAAAGGGGAAAATGACATAAACTTGTTGGAGCTAGAGAAAGAAAGAGAAGAGACTTGGGCAACAAATGTGCAGAAAATGAGGATGATCGTGTTTTAGTTGAAGAAGAGGATAGTCAAGATACAAGAGAAAGATGGCAACTGATTTTAATATGCTATTTAATGAAAACCAAGTGGAAGACTTAAACTTAGAATTGCCAAATGAGGAAACAACTGAAATTTTGAGAATTGTCCACAAAATTAGAGTCAATGAAGTTAAGTATTGCATTAAAGAAGATGAACATAGAAAATCTAAGACCTAATGACATCCCAATTGAAGTTTGTAAATTCCTAGGTGATAATGAAACAATATGATTAACCAATTTATTTAGGACAATTATAAGAAAATACTCGATTAATGTAGGAAAATATCTTTAAATACAAAAATAAAGGAGATATGTAAAATTATAATGGCTGTCGTGGAATTATAGTTATGAATCATACAATAAAACATTGGGAAAGGGTAATTGAACAAAGACAGGTTAGAAACAAGGATTTTAGAAAATCAGTTTGGTTTTATGTGCAGGAAATCAGAAGTTATATTTCTATTAAGAAGATTAATGGAAAAGTTTAGGGGAAAGTACAGGGACTCGCATATAGAGAAGTTATACTGTGGTTCTAGGAAAAAAGGGAGCATATAGGAAGTATATCTATATAATGAAGGATATGCATGATATAAAGCAATGACTAGACTTAGAAATACATGTGGACAGTCTAGGGAATCTTCAAACAATAGGTGTACATTAAGGGTCTATTTTGAATTCTTTTCTTTCTTGCATGAGAGATGGATGAAGTTCCTAGGGATATCCTATATGAGGTTCCATGGTGTGCGTGTGCACATGCACACGTGTTTTGTTAGGTCTTCTATGGTGTATGTTGTTTCCACTTGATATTGTCTTGATTGATGAAACTAGAGGTGGAGTAGAATATAAGTTATAATTATGGAGGGAAGCTTTAGAATCTAGAAGTTTTAAGATAAGTAGAAATAAAACAGAACACATAAAAAATGTAATTTTAGTTATTTTAGGAGGAATATTGGATAAAATATTAAACTTTATGGTCAAGAAATTATTGGCACTAGTAGATTTTGATACCTTGGATCCATTTATGCAAATTGAAGGAGAAACTGAAGAAGATGTAATATTTAGAGTAAAAGTAGGTTGGGTAAAAAAGGAGAAGTGTTTCAAGGTTGTTGTGTAATCATAGAATTATATATATATTTAAAAGTAGAACAAATGGTTCTCTTGGCCTCCAAAACCCAATGCTAAATTTGAATAAAATAAAAAAATAAAAAAATTATAACCAGTCAAAATTTCTTTGTACAATTAAAGAAACAAATAAAATATATATTATATTGGCCCACTTTAAGATACATAATTATTGAGCTTTTCTCTAAAAGAAAAACATTCATTAAACATGTGGGCGACACATATATAAATTAATTGCAGTTTTGTTTAGAAACTACCCAAAATTTGACAATTACTTTTGTATTCTTCATTCCTGGTCCTATGCATCCCAAGGTACACAATAAGTTGACAATGTGATAGAAGTAGGTTTTTAGCATTTTATTTAGAAATTAATTCATAAATTGAATTGAGCGATTAGCTTTTTGGATAGAATAAGAGATAGCAAAAAAAGTATCTTTACAAATTATTTAAGTTATGTTTTAAATTGTTATTTTTATAATAATATTTTACTAATAAAGTCTCAAAGTATGTATATTGCACTATATTTTAAAAATTAAATAGTTAAACCATTGTGCATTGCACAGGTACCCTTAAAATATGCTATATGGATTAGAATGTTGGGAAACTAAGAAATAACACATCCAAAATGTGAAGTTGCTAAAATGAGAATGTTAAGGTGGATGAGTACATTGAGTAGTATTATTCCAAATGATAAATTGTGGAATGAATACATTCTTGGTGAGATAGGATTAGCCGTTGTAGAAGATAAGGGAAGAATGGGCTAAGATGGTTTAAATACTTGCATCATAGGCCAAATAACACACATGGGGAGTAAGCTAGTTAATGTTAGTGGCAGTGTGGCACTAGGAGGAGGAGGAGGGGTAGAGTTGGAATAACTTGGATTGAGATAGTAAGGTTTTGACCACCCTCCAATTGTTAAGAGGATATTGCCCTATATGATGCAGAATGGTAGAACTGTAGAAGATGATTCATGTAGCTGGTGCTAACTAGCTGGACTTAAGGATAGGTTGCTATTGTTGTTGTAAACTAGCACTTTTCTTCTTGGCTACCTCAAATTATCACCCTTGTATAGATTTTGGTGTCAAAAGACTACCTCTTCTAATTCCCCTTATTGAAACTCTCTTCTGAAAATTCAATTCCAAAGCATCCCATCATGCTGATGCACAAGTGAATTGAATGCCAATCTTGCTTATTTCTTGAAATGGTAGAAAAAAAGCTCTTCAAATGATGAAGAGCGCAGGAAATAGATCTCTGATCATATCACCTCCATGCCAAACATCCACAAAAAAATGGTTCTATTGCTGTTACCCAGCACAGAAACAAAAAAAATTCGAGCTCCTTTCCTTTCATGATACCATTCCACAGCCCCACTTCAATAGAAAATCTCACCTCCTTAGTTAATTAGCCCCTTCTGTGAGCTCAAGCTCCTCAGCTATATCTCTTTTTTTTGACAGCTGTCAAGTCTAATGAGAATCTCCATAGCCATTTACCCAGAAAGCCCTACTAAAGTGCTGGAGCACCTCAAACCAAGATTCCCCTGTTTCCCTTTAATTTTAACAGTCTTTACTTGTAAAAAAACTTGAATTCATCAAAATAATGTTTTTACTCCCTCTTTCTTCCTCCTTTCAAGAATCACATTAATTTTCTGAAGAGTTAGTTATAGATATGATGTATGGCAATCCTCATTTCAAGCAGCAATCTTACAGAACAAATAAAAATCAACAGTCGTGTTACAATATCTTAAGCTGATATTCTTTGACATATAATCTTATTGTCACAAACTGATAAGGTATATTTGGACATTTTCTTTTACATTTTGGCAGATTGCTTGTAATATGCTTGCTTGAAAATAATGGGGTGCTCCATATGGCTAGAGAATTTAGCTTTTCTTGCCAATCTGAAGATTTGGCTGGTGAAAGGCTTAAGACAGCTATATCTAGGGTGGCTCAGCTTGTTGCTTCTATTCCTGACAAAGCACAACCACGAGCTCCAACCTCACTTTCATCACAGTATCCTTACTTTCTCCTGATAAGTTTTGCATTTTTTTTTTATGCATTTGTATATGAGGGCCTGCTTGCATTTATTAAATGAAAATATCTTTGAGATATAAATGCAATTTATGTCAACCAGATGCCCTGAAAAGCTGCATTTAGATTTTGGATTTGAAAATTTGAACGTCAGTTGTTTACTTTCTACTTTTCTACCATCCTTTTCTCTTTAGTTCCCCTTGTTTATTGTTTATTCTTAACTGTAGTAATAGTTTGTTCTTCAAGCAAATTACAGTTCAACTTCTGGCTGAAGCTGAAGAAAGAGATACTGGGTTGAATGATAAAGCATTTATCTTAGATAAAAGTAATATGACTGCAACCTTGCTATTTCTTGGGGAAACATTTGCTCGCATCTGTCGGCGTGGCTCTGCAGGTATCCAGAATATTTCATGCACTTTTCGTTTAAAATTTTTATATCTGCCCAAGAAGTGCACAAAAATGTTTCATTAGTCATGCTTTGCTAAGAATTTATTTTTTCCTTCCATCAAATGAAAGAAAAACTGAGACAAGAGTGGCAGTGGTGATGGAACTGTGACCTTTTTTTGCCTTTTCGTGCCACCAACTCCCTCACCCACTTCCAGCTAATAGTTGAAAGTTGTGGAGAAATAAAATTTTTTGAGATGTTTTCTTGCCAGGTGTAAATGTTCTTGTCTGCAGTGTAATTGTGAGTGATGCTTTCTTGACAGCTGTACAATGTTAAAAATGTGTCAGAGATCATCTCTAATATGTTTTTCCATCATAAAATGCTACAGTATTAGTTTTTTTTTTTTTGGTTTCCAGAGAGGTCGAGATTTTTTAGTTTCCGTCATAAAATAGCACTAGTAGATTTCGATACCTTGGATTATGCAAGCTGAAGGAAAAATTGAAGATGATGTAATGCATAGAGTTAAAGCAAGTTGAGTAAAATGAAGAAGTGCTTCAAGTGTGCTCCGTGATCGTAGAATACTCTTAAAATTAAAAGGGAAGTTTTATAGGACAGCTATAAGACCAGCTATGCTATATTGATCAGAATGTTAGGTGCCGAAGAAACATAATATCCAAAAAATAAAAGTTGCTGAGATGAGAATGTTTAGATGGATGAGTGGTATAACATTGAAAGATAAATTAAGGAATGAACATATTCACGGTAAGTTAGGTGTAGCTCCTATAGAAGATAAGATAAGGGAGGGATGACTCAGATGGTATGGACACTTGCAACGTACGTCACATAGTGCGCCAGTGAAGAAGAGTTAGTTTGTTACTGTGACGGATAGTAGAAGGGGTAGGGAGATAGTAAGGATTTAATATCCTTGAATCTATCAAAGGAAATGGTCCATGATCGCATAAATTGGCGGAAAATGATTCATATAGCCAACCCCACCTAGTGAGACTTAAGGCTTGGTTTTGTTGTTGTTGTTGTTGTTTAGAGAGGTCGAGATTTTTATCCACATGCCTATTTTTATCTATGATATTTAAGCAGTAAATATTTTATTACACCATCTGCATATGATAATCTTAGTTGTGATGTTAAAGTAAAATTAACAATTGGTGATGTTCAATTATTCTTGGTCTTACATCACAAATTCTACGGAGAGGGGCTGGCACAAGGACCTCACTGGAGTAAACTTGAAACCGTCTATTTAGATTGGTCAAAAAACTAAAAGAACTTTTTCCACATATTTGGTGCTGTTAGGGCCTAATATACATTGACAGTCCACAACTAACTGCTTAAGCTTTTAGGTGAAGTAGTATTCTAATACGGTATCAGAGCACATTGCCAGGAGGTCCTAGGTTCTCATCTTGTTGCTGTGTTATTGTTTGTTTGTTAAGACCTATCTTATTCCCTATAATGGGTGTTGTTTATCATCTGTTTATCTCTTCACATGCTGTTGGGCTGCACATGTGAGGGAGTGTTAAGACCTGATTTACATTGTTGGCTCACAACCTAACAGTTTAGGATTTTAGGTAAAGTAGTATCTAACAGGTACCTATTTGGTTGGTGAATCAGTTAAGAGCTGCCACCATTTATGAGATATGGAACATGGCTATGCTCGTTAGTTTAGATGTCATTTTATTGAAAATGTGATGGTTATATGGAAGAACTTTGAACAACCATTTTCAAAAATCAAGTGAAAGTGTATTAAATATGTATTTTCGATCATTCTCACTCTGTTCTAGATTTACTAGTCACACAGGGAATTAACTATTGATGGGTCTCACTGTAAAAAACCACAATACACATGTTTGGCGAAGTAGATGAGGATTAAATTTTTGTTTCAGGACTGAGTTTTTGTTTGAAGTGTACGTGTTCAAATTGCTAAAACACCATTGGAAACTTGAATCAAGATGTGCTGGAGTGCAAATGGTCAATTCATAAATCAAATGGCTGGATTGTGTTGACTTGCACATTATTGCTTTTGGCCAATACTCTATGCATTAGTGAACTTTAGTGCAAATATATATAAGAATGGCAGGCCTGTAAAAGAACTTATGAAAATTTTTTTGTTTTCAGATTATTGAAATTTTGTAACAATATTATAAAATTCTGCTATTAAAAACCCCACAATATGAAACAAGATGCAGAACCCTCAATTTTTCTTTGGAACTTAGGTTCTCCCATAATTATCTTTCTTTCATCTTGTTAAGTGTCAACGTGGACAAGATAATATTAAAAACTAACATTAGTATTGGTTTTTCTGTTTGCAGATGTGTTGCTAGGTGAAGTGTTGCCTCAGATTCTTGGACATGTTCGGGTCTTCTTACGTTCTAACATTTCAAATGTTGTGGATGCAATTGAGTCAAAACCTGGTTCCAAATTTTGGTTGAGGCTGATGGAAGCAATCAAGGACCCATATGCTGTTGAGCGATTGTCAGAACACATTTTTCATCAACTAGCAGCTGAGGGTGCCAGTGATGAGGAAGCTTATTGGGTTCTCTGGATATTGTTTCATCGCATTTTTCATCAAACATCAGTCAGGTTAGTGCAACTTTTCATTTCTATGAAGGAGAACTGAACATCCATTGCATTTATGTCATGCAACTCAGGTGTTTGTCATTTCTTTTCATGGTAAATATGGAATGCATGGAAACTGAAATGTCTTGGAGTTTGACTTGAGTTCATAATTTTGAAATACCTAGGTCAGGGGAATGTTGATGATCCATCTTAAACAACTTTTATCTGCAAGCACATCACCTAAAGTTTTTTTTTAATAGAAAAAGAAGCTTTATTGAAACTTGAAACTAGCAAGGAAACAGATACAATAAAGGAGAACAAAAACTCTCCACTTGTGAAAGAAGAGAAAAGAGGAACCACATCAGCTTAATAAACCCACCAGTCTGATTGACATCTTGAAAACAGCAGCCCTTGAATGGCCTGTGCTACGAGCCCAAAGAGAAGCCAAATACTGCACGCTACTCCAAAGAAGCCCCTTTGATAATCTCTTTCAAGAAAACATTCTAGCTTCCTTTCTTACTAAATTCCCCATAACACAGCACAAAGAGCACACCTCCAAACCTCTTAACATCCTTGCCCTTTTCAAAACCAGCAAAAGAAATAGTCAAGAGCTCCTCCACCAAATTTGAACAAATCCACGCACACCAATACTCCAAATAGTGTTTTACTCCACAAACCCCATGCAAATTGACAGTGTAGAAACACATGTGACCCATCCTTGGAGCTACTCCCATACATGAGTCATATATCGAGATACTAAGCTTTAGAAAGCCTCATACTCTGTAGTAGATTGTTGGTGTTAACTCTATAAAGTGTCACCAGCCAAACTAATGCCTTTATCTTACAAGGAATTTTAGCTTCCCATCTGCCTTGATGAAGATGAAAAGACAAGTCAGCATAATAAGGTGAAAAAGAAAGATTTATCAGCATAATAGGGTGTAAAAGAAAGATTTAATCTTTTAAATCCCTTCTAAAATGAAAATTCCAAAAAATGAGTCAGTCTTACGAATAAGAAATGTGCAAATCACATCAAAATGGTGGGGATAAAGACGATATAGTCAAGCAAAGGAACAGGATAATGTTACACCCCCCCCTCCCCACTCAAAAAAAAAGTTCGAAAATCTTTCCAAAACATAATATTATTACCTCTACCGAACCGAGACTTTGTTAGAGAGAAAAAAAGGTTAAACCTGTGAGATGAACCTCCAAGGACTCTTAAAGCCCAAATTAGCATCCCACACCTTATCTTGTATGGAAAATTTATTTTTTATTGCTTTGTGCCAAAGGGAACCCACCTCCAAGGGAAACTGCCACAACCATTCTGCCAAAAGGGTAGTGTTTTTAGACACCAAATGACCAAGACCCAACTCTCCTCCTTAATTCAACCTATACACCAACCCCTACTTGACCAAATGATCTCTCCTCTTCCCTACATCAGACCATGCAAATCCATTATAATAGTCTCAAGCTTTTGAGTTGCCCCTCCCAAAATCCTAAAAGGATATAAAAAGTACAGGGGAAAGAAAGCTGGCCTGTATGAGAGTAATTCGACCACCAAAAGAGACAATGCTTCTATCCAACCAACCAATTGCTTAATTACCTTGGTTCTGGATCGCAAAATGCTAAAAAGCAGGATTTTCTCCCAAAGGGACTTCTAACTAGGTCAAAATGGCCACTCTAAAACACCACACCCAGCTAGAAAGGTCAGCTTCAAAATCCTTTCATAACTAACATTACCGCCTTAACACCACTCTTCTCCAAATTAATTTTAAGGCCCAGAGACCTGTCAAAAATTTGCAGTACAGTAAGGATGTTAACAAAAGAGTTAACAAGGTCACCTAAGAAAATAATGGCATCATCAGCGAACAACGAACGAGGCACTACCACCTCCTCCTTTCCCATCTTAATACCCTCACAACCCCCTATCTACAGCCCTATCTATCATCCTACTCAATTCATCTACCAAATGGACAAATAAAAAATGGGGATATGGGATCCCCTTGCCTGAACCCCCTAAATGACCTAAACCACTCCTTAGGCTGCTCATTAATTATCACTGAAAACTAAGCATTAGATAAAAACCCCCCATCCAATTCCTTCACCTATCTCCAAACCCTTTCCTCCTAAGCACCCTATGCAAGAATTCCTAACTAACTCTATAATAAGCCTTTTCAAAATCTAATTTCAACACAAGCCCTTCTTCTTTCTGTGACGAACATCCTCCACTGATGAGCAACTAAATCCCAACCCCTCCGCCCCCAACAGAAAGGGGCCCAGGGGGGCGGGGGGGAATAAGGAACAGAAGCACTTTGAGCAAGAGAAATAGTATCCTTGCATACGGATTTCTACCTATTAGCAAGAACCTTAGCAATGATCTTATACATGGTAGATGCTCAAATAATAGGCTGAAACTCTGACACCTTAGTGGACCATTGCCTCAAGTTCTCATGTGAAAGTGGCTGGTTTTGCTACTCTGACTTTGTCTAGCAATAAATTTAGGGTAAACACCCACCATTCTCCCCACATTCTTTGACAATCAGCTTTAGTGTTTTAAACAAATCTCAACAATAAGTTTTAGTAACATTAAATTTTTAATGTAAGGATCCCTGGACTTTTTTATTGTAGACATGTGTGATGGATAGAGCACATAACATACCAATCAGCTTTAAGGAAATTTTAACAAAATTTGATTGCAACTTAGGGCAGAAATTTATTATTGTTTTTTGAATAATGGTGGCAATGTGGCATAACATTTATCATTTTCAATCAACACAAGGTTACAGTGCCTTCTATAATACTGAACATTTATTTTCATAGTTTCTGTTTCCAGGTCACTATTTATTGACAAGTTCTTACTCTGGAAAGTATTTCCCATTTGTTGCTTGAGATGGCTCCTTCAATTTGCCGTTCTCGAACGCCCTCCTAATGCTGGCACACTGAAAGGAGGCCAAAATAGTCATAATTTGATAAATGTACTGCAATGCTTGGTTACAGTGTGGTCTAAAAGGGAATTCGTGCAATCAGCCTCAATGGAGCAGCAAGCTTGTATCCTTTCTCCCTTTTCCACTCAGTCCTATACCTTCAATATTCTAGAGAGAAGATTTATGTGATCTGCCAGACTGAAAATAATTGGAAAAACATGCAGATGCATTGTGACCAATAGTTTTTTTTTTTCTTCCATAAGTTCTGTTGCCCAAGAAAAAGTCACATTTTAATAGTCTTTTCTTTTTATTATTGTTAATGAGGCATAGCAGCATTTATCTTTGACTTGTTACACTTTTTTCCATTCTGTTACCCCCTTGATTTGAGATTCAGATGTAACTGCAGCAGTAGGCCTTTCTCTGGAGAAGATGTCAAAAGAAGAACTAGATGCAACTAAGGAAGTGATGCACTCTATCCTTCAAGGAGTTAGCTGTAGACACTTAGTCCTTTGTTATTTGTTGAAGTATCTTGTTAAGGGATTGTTGGTAATGCTCATCTCACTTGATGTTCAAAATGCTGGCAGGTAGGCTTGAGAGCCCTAATGATTTGGTTAGGAGAATGGCAAGCGGTGTTGCTTTGGTATTTTCTAAAGTCGTTGATCCGAAGAATCTTTTATACCTTGATGATAGCTGCAGCCAAGGTACTGTTGACTGGGAGTTTGGCTTAACTACCCCAGGCAAAAAGATTCCACCTGCCTCACATCGTGCAGGAAAGAGTCTTGACAAGATAGGAACATCCACAACCTCAGAGCCTAGGAAGGAACTCAACTGCAGAGCTGACATAGTTAAACATGAGAAGGGTAAAAAAAATAAATTTAATGAATTCAAGTTGATCAATCCAGATGAGATTATTGATCCAGCGACAATTACTAATGAATCGTTCTCTGATGATGACATCAATGATGATAATTCAAGCGAAAATTCTGAAAGCTCAAGCGATTCATCCTTACAACCATATGACTTGTCAGATGATGACACAGATCTGAAAAGGAAATTCTCGCAGTTGGTTGACATAGTAGGGGCATTGCGGAAATCTGATGATGCAGATGCTGTAAGTAATTATTTTATACATGCAGATGCTGTAAGTACTATGGTTCATTACTTACATTCCCAAGGTTCTCTTGACGGTAAACTTCTAATATATTAGTTAGTGTTGGTTGTGAGTTCCACATGATTTCCCATTTGTGAATTTTCTTGTGGTGAAACTTGAGATAAGATAGTCAAGAATTTGATCTATTCCACCGTGTTGTTATAATTGTTATAGTCATAAACTAATTGTTGATCTTAAGATGGAGGGTGCAGCTGTGCAATATATGGTGGCGGCAACCTAGTGCAGTCGGTTTTGACTCCAACATTTTGAATGTGGAAACTACATATGCATGATTTCTGTGTCTGTAGTCTGAAAGCAGTTCATCATGTATTGAACAGTGATGAGTTAAATATATTTTAAGGACAGAATTTGAGCATTTGGTGAAATATTCCTTCCAGATAATTAGTTTTTGTCTATTGTTTCTCTTTTTACAGGTGGAAAGGGCTCTTGATGTCGCTGAAAAGCTTGTGCGTGCATCACCTGATGAACTTTTTCATGTTAGTGCAGATCTAGCTAGAACACTTGTACAGGTTCGCTGTTCTGATTCAACTATAGAAGGAGAGGAAGAATCAGCTGAAGAGAAGAGACAAAAAGCACTGGTTGCATTGCTTGTTACATGTCCTCTTGAATCTCTTAACACTCTCAACAAACTATTATATTCACCCACTGTAGATACCAGCCAAAGAATCCTTATACTTGATGTCATGACAGATGCAGCACTGGAGCTTGCTGCTGCTAAAACAATGCAGCTGAAGCAACCACAGAATCCGCTCATATCAACCACTTCAGAGACTCCATCCTGGTTCTTGCCCAGTAGCATAGGTCCTCCTGGAGCTGGTTCCTGGAAACAGATCTCAGAAACAGGAACTGGATTAAACTACTCGTATTGTTATGAAAGAGAACTTCCCTCTAAACCTGGTCAGATCAAGAGAGGGAAGACACGCCGATGGAGCGTTAGATCAACAAATTTATCAGAAAGCCAGATAGAATGGTTGCAGAATAAGTTTCCTGTACATGCAGCAGCATTTATGCTTCCAGCCATGCAGGGTTTTGATAAGAAAAGGCATGGTGTTGATCTGCTTGGTAGGGATTTTATTGTCCTTGGGAAACTTGTACATATGCTGGGTGTTTGTATGAAATGCGCAGCCATGCATCCCGAAGCATCTGCATTGGCTCCACCTCTTCTGGATATGTTAAGCTCCAGGTACTGAATAAGAGTAAATAATTGCTTTAAAATAGGGCTATAATGGTCTATTTGATCATTGCGTGGTGGGTTAGATTTGTTGCTTGGATGGCTGGTTCACACTTACATCTGGTGTGTGCTAGTTTGCCTTGGCTATGTTTCAATCTGTTAGCTAACCTTACAGTGCAATTACTTGCAGTGAGATATGCCAACACAAGGAAGCATATGTAAGAAGATCTGTCCTTTTTGCTGCTTCATGCATACTGGTGGCACTTCATCCCTCTTATTTAGCATCTGCACTGATTGAAGGAAATCCTGAAATTTCTAGAGGGCTTGAATGGGTTCGCACATGGGCTCTGCATGTTGTTGAATCAGACACTGATAGAGAATGTTATACGGTAAAGCTCAACAGAGGCAGTTCATATTCTTGCTCTGTTTGTTGGCATGGTCTTGAATTTTCATGAAATTGTCAAAATTTATATTTTCAGCATCAATTTTGAAATGAGAGTCAT
This sequence comes from Malania oleifera, assembly GCF_029873635.1. NCBI lineage: Eukaryota > Viridiplantae > Streptophyta > Magnoliopsida > Santalales > Ximeniaceae > Malania > Malania oleifera. The sequence goes on from NC_080423.1 coordinate 105,758,146, forward strand.
TGAAATTTCCATGAATCATATGAAATTTATCAAAATCTTGAAATTTCAAAGTTTCTTTTGGAAATTTGACGAAGGAATAAAATTTCCTTGAAATTGAAATTTGAGATTTGAAATTCAAAATTGAAATTTCTCTCTTAATATATCTTCTATTGTGTTGAAAACAAAGACAATTAGAAGACAGATATGAATTATAACTTTCGGACCTCTGAGATTTTATGCATACTTGAACTTCGATATTAGCTACAACATTTTATTCAACCATTTATGTAAAAAATATCTGTATTCATAGTAATTAAATATGTTAATATGATTATTATTATTAGATTACCACTTTAAAAGCTTAAGCTGTTAGGTCGGGGCCAACAATGTATATCAAGCTTTAACACTCCACTGGTCGTGCAGCATGACAGTACATGGAGAGATAAGTACACAATAAATAACACACACTACTGGGTATACAATAATTTTTTTAAACACCACACACAAACTGCGGGCAACAAGTCTAGAACTCAGGACCTCTTGGTAGCCAGCTCTGATGCCATATTAAATTACAACTCCACCTAAAAGCTTAAGCTGTTAGATTGTGGGCCAACAATGTATATCAAGTTTTAACTTATGTTGAATATGTTGATATGATTATTATATTACTTATGTTGTATCTTATGCACTACATATTAGACATTTATATATTTATCTATGGTACCTCAGTTTTAAATCCTGTCATTATAATGTTTTCTTATAGTTGCTAAAGTTTCATAAAAAAAAACTCCACATTTACCTCTAATTTCCATAATTTAAAATAATGTAGGAATTAAGATTGACCTTGGCTTCGAAAATTCCACACTTTTGAAGTCTTGAATTTTTGGTAGAAATTGATATTTTAAACCTTGCTTGTAGGTCGGGTTGTATGTTTCTATTTGTTGAACCTGTGGATATTGTTCCATTAGCTGTTAGACTCCTTTGCAGATGTAGTGATAGTTCATGAAACATAAACACTTCACTAATTCTAACATACAACACATTTTTTGATGGAATTGCAATTTAAGTGGTTGACAAAAATACCCAGCACCCAGCAAAGAAAAGAAAGGTGGTTGATGGAAATTGTTGCCAACACACATAGGGTAAAATGATATTTATGCAAGCAAGATTTGTATACCATCTGATTTTCTCCACCATGTGTGTATGTTCATCTAATCTTATTTTGGCTTTGGAGTTGCTATTCATCTCAAATCATAACAAGCTGTTCATTCCAAAGTCATCTTAGTGAGGGTACAATTTTGCTGGTTCAGTAATAGATCATAACTAGAATATGGATTGGTCCTTTTAATTATTGCCTTCGCTGGATCCCCCTTTGGTGAGGATGCATGTGTCCATGCATTGCAGGCCCCAAATTTTATTTTTTTGTTGGATCTTTGGATCCATCCATTTTATCTTTGAGCTCTTTGTAGATAATTTGACAGAATGGATTTATGACTAGGAAATGCTGGTTTCCCTCATTCTGTTTTTCTTTACACTCTGATCAAAGTTATGCTCCATATTCAACCTGGGCAATGTCAACTGACTAGTTTGTGTTTCAGGCTAGTGCATACTTTTATGATAACACATTGAACCTTTACATTAAAACAACCTACATTTGGACAAAATAATTCTAGTTGCTATAGGGGGAAAATGAATTCCCTGAATTATGCGTGCCATCTTAAGCATATATTGTTTGAATTAGTTTGGAAGTTTATATTGGCCAGAGGTACTGATTGAACAAGGGCTGAAACCAGATGTTCACTCGAGTGTAATATCTTTGTTTGAAACATTGTTCCAATGTGACATGAATCATTGTGCTCTTACATTACATTTGCTCCAGAGAATGAAATGAGTGGAAATGGAATGGAATAAAAGATACGAAAAAATGGAGCAACCAGTTCCATTCCATCTTATCCCTTTCTTACTTACCAAACATAGCTAATGGGCTCTTGGCATTTGATTTCCTAGCCTCGGCTTAATGTTTTTTGTTGTTTATGTGAAGCTATATGCAAGCAGTTTAACTTCTCTTTCTCATTTTTCATTTTGAATTCTTGGTAATTAATCGTAAACTTTTAGCCATATTAATTTAAATTTTGCTATTTAATCATTTTTTTCCTGCATGTTACTGATTTGGATCTCCTTAAGATTGTATTTTCCATTTCTCCACTGGCATGACTGCTATGCACCTCTTTTGGGAGTTGCAGATGGCCATGAAATGTCTCCAACTTCATGCTGAGATGGCCCTCCAAGCTTCACGGGCTCTGGAATCGGCAGCAGAGATGAAGGCACAAGGTGTTGGTCTGCCTAACAATCTGTCAAAGGGAACTATAAAAATTCCTTACTCAAGAGTAGAGTACAAATAAACCTAGGGTTCCTGCAGCTGTGGAGCCCTTCTGTACAGTTGTTATGATTGTCTAGGCTCTTATTGTTTAAAAATCCAATGATGGACAGTATTCTGTTCGATGTATGTTAGTTTTGAAGGTGAGATTTGAGAATTGTCATCCTTTTATCTATTTCATGTTAATTTTGGTTCGAACAATACCAATTTTGCATGATTATTTGTCTTAGAATGCACCATATTTTTCTTTGTGAATTGTTAATATCCTATCAAATGCTTATTCCATTTCTTTAGTAAGGTAATGGTATATTCCTACATAATAGCTACCCATTTTCATCTTATTTCATAGTCTATTTAGAATTTGAAAAACATTAGGGTAAGGGGAAAAAAAAAATATGAACGAATCAACTTTTTTTGTGTTTGATTGCCCAGCAAAGTAAGAAGAAAAATGAAAAATTTACTAAGTTATGAACAAAATTTTGATTTTACACATCATAAGCATTTGATATTTTTTAATTATTAACTATATTAAAATATATATTTACATATAATGGTATTTGATATGAATAGAAAATATGATGAAAAATGAGTTTTTTTTTTTCTTTCCTTTTTTACTAATAAAATTTTTTATCTAAATGGATCCTTTATGAATAAAAAAACATTACTTGGTTCACATAATAAAGTTATATAAAAAATGATAATTTATATATAAAAAAGTTATTCATATTTAAGTAACTCTCATCTTTTTTATATGGCAATTTTTCTTGCAAGCTTTTGTATTCCTAAATTGTAACCATTAAATTTTTAGTTTCATTAATGTTCGTTGCTTGAACCAAATATTGAGGTATTGAAAGTGGAATGAAATATAGATATAAATAAAATTACACAAAATGAAGTGATAAAATCAATTTCACTTCATGCAATTTCAATCCATTCTGGATTATTTCAACAAATCAAACGCACGGTTGAAGCTAAGACTCACTACTAATCATGACACTCTCATAATGAAAATATCTATTAAAGGTATTCAATATTAATTGGAATGTTTATGGTGACCACTATATTATCACAAAATGAGGGATGCAAGGAGTGGCAACACGAGGAGTAAAACAACAATATAGGAAAAACAACAGCACAAAGAGATGAAGTTAAACCCTATGAAATACAATTTTTATTGAGTTTATACTGAATGTCCATAAGAATAGTATTTACAATCTTGCAAACGTTTGTTAATAATAGTATGGCTTTCAATATGTGATATATAATAGTATTCCATAGAAACTTTATGTAGCACTTATTAAGGAGATAGATGATCGTTCTTCATTTCAATTTGAGGCATATTTTATAAAATTTATCGATGATGAAGCTATAAAATAAAGTTTTTTTGAAATTTCACATTTGAAAAACAAGTGATTTCTATTTGTCATAAATATATTGCAAAAGCAAACAAGTAGCAAGTTAAACTTCACCCCGATTGTGAACATTTTCCAAGGTGTTTAGCCTATCGAGTGTCGTAAACCAACTAATAAAAGAGTGCTTTGGATTATTCGAATTGAACTGCATTGTGTTATGCCAGCTGATGATGGGTTTTTGCTCTTATATAATTTCAGGCTGAATTTAGAGGGAAAGAACATAAATGCAAAAGAAAGAACATAGATATTAGTCCCATAATTATCTTTAAACTTGTTAATTTATTAATTTATCCATTATTTTAAAATTCTTATTTTAACTATAAGCCTCCAAAAGAATGAGGGCTTTCTAAAAATAATTTATATTACATTTTGGAACACAAGTTTCGTATCTTCGATTTAAATCTGTATGAATTTAAATAAAATATTGTACAAAATTATATCAAATCCCACTTGAATTCACATAAATACGAATTTTCAACCTAAAACATTTTTACTCCCAAAATACTACTTAGAGAAGAATGCAAATTGAAACTTGCCTCTAGTTTCTTTTTTTTTCTTTTTTCTTTTTTAATTTTTTAACGTCCGTGAACTCTTAACTTGAGTCAATCCTTCGAACCCACCTAAGCAGCACTAAATCAAGAGATGAAAACATTACCATCTACTCATGCTCCCAAATACTACCTTAAATCTTTCAGATTGAAGCACAATCATAATTTACAATGCATTGTCCCCCTATATATCAACACCATTAGGTTACAATTTGCAGTTCTCAGAAGCGCTATAAAATATTTTGGCCATAGATAAACTTTTTTTTTGCAAAATAGTCACTCCCCTGCGCCGTTTTCATCTAGCAGAACAGGAAAGCCTTTTTATCTCAAGATGCTTACAATTCACACTTTAAACCACAAGCACGCCTATGCAACTTCTCTATGTACTTCCTCTTGTTTAAGTTTCTTTCCAATTCTCATTTCAAAACTCAATTTCATGCATCCATTGAGCAGAACATAATATGCTAATTTTCTCATCACAATACCTAATGACTAATGATGACAACAGCAACAAAACTCAAAAAACTTTCCCCTTTAAACAAATACGCAGAGGAGCCACATTACAAATGTTTTAACCCTATACCTCTCAAAACACCTCCCGTTGCTCAAAAGAATGAAGCTTGAACCCTATATTTTTGTGATTATGGCTTAAGTTTACTACATCCTAACATCTTCATCTTCGTAATTTCATAAGGTATAAAATCCGCCTCAATGACTACAATTTGCTATACAAAAAATGCATCTATGCATGTATAGTCTTGAACTTAAACCTGTGAGCTCTACTTTTCAGAGGAAGAGAGTTCATTGCAGAAGTGCTCTAAGCCTTCAAGGCTAAACCAGTTTTGTTTCATCTGCAGCAATTCATCAATCACATATAATAATTGATTTGTTAGAGAAACATGAGATTGAAAAGCTTCACAGGGCAAGAAACTTACAAAATATGGGTAACCATTAGAAATGCTAAATTTTTCAGGTGCTCCCTCCACGAACAGATATATGTAGTAAAGAACGAAACTCCCACACTCCTTGTTATCTCTCTGTTGTGGCACCTGGAAAATTTATTTTGTATTATAAATGAAAACCTACAAGACTGGGCCATGGCATCTATCAAGATTAAGATTCACCTGAGGCACCAAGAAAGGAATTTGAGAAATTTGTCCTTTATTCTCTGGTCTGCCCTCTGCTTTGTATACATCCAGTACAAATCTGGAAAAGAAAAAAAAAAAGAAAGAAATTTGGAGAATTTTTTAAAGAGACAGTCAGACAACTCTAATAGAATAAGAAGGCAAATTTTAGAAAATAAGAAACATTACTTTCTTATTATGGGTTCAAGCCTCCTTGGATTTGCCATCTCAAGTGAGTCTAGCAACAACATGCATGGTGTTTTGGTTTTTGACAGCATACTTTCACCAAAGTGGCACAAGATCAGAAGACTCCAGTGACTCCTACAGAAAAAACATTTCAAACAATAAAAACCCATGCACCAACCCACCCAAAAAAAGATCATATTCTCATGTCTAGGAAACAAAGATACTCACCAGCAAACGATGGGAACAAAAACATATTTCTTTGAGAAAATTTGTTTCTTCTTAATCCATGACAACACCTTTGGTCTGGAAGCTGCTTTTTTCAGGTACAAGTGAAACCATAAGCTATCAAGGCACGTAAAGGAAGTCCTCTTATCCTCAGAGAAGCTCCTCCACATTTTCCTACACATTTCATAAATGAGCATTTTAACAAAAAGAATAAGTAGGAAATACTTTCTTCATAATATGATGATATAAAGCATAGCTCACTCTAAGTAGTCATCAAAAGTATTCGTATTAAGCTTCTTGTTTTGTTTAGATATCGTATTCCTGCAGTGAATCCTCCTCCTTGATCGTTCACGTTGAGGGAAGGTATGTAAAAAACAAGGGGATGTTAGTTCAAATCTCCTTATCTCTTCCGATTCTTCTTTAGTTACTCCCTTTTGACGAGCATGCATGTATGCAGCCATGTGTAACCAACATGAGCGATGTTTTGAAATTTGATCTCCACAAAACTCTGCCAGGTAAAAAGGACTATATATAAAAACCAAACAAGCTGATAAGTGTGGCATATGATAAGGATTTCAAAGTTGCAGTGGGTTGTACAACCTTATAAGAATATATATATATATATAAAGAAAGAATGCGTATTTTTTTCACAAGAGAGAGCTTCAAGAAGGAAATACATGCTTTTTTCCCAACATGGAATACTTTGAAATTTGGAAAAAATATAACAGAAGAAAATGCAAATAAATGCAGTGTACACGGGCACATGCACAAATGCAAAAGCATGCATGAACCCACACCTGCCTCCCAACCTTTGGCAACACACCCTGAGCATGGGGTTGTTGCATCGATGAAGACCAGAACACATTATAAAAAGCAGTGTATGTGTGCACAGCGCGCAATTTGTGCTCAACATTTTCTTAAAAATTAAAACATGTCCATTTTCACCTAAGAGACAACTAAACGATGAACCAGCACTTCGAATCAGACATCATGCTCGAGACCCTTTTCTTGGATAGTAAAAGAGCTTCATTATCAGAAAGGAGAAAAAATTACAAAGGTTGGAAGATAACATATCCACCCCAAGACCCACTGAAGATCATACAACAAAACTCCCTGAAATAAACCCAAAGAGTGAGCCCAAAAAAGAAGTAAGGAAAACAACATCTCATAATAAATCTCATTCCGTTCCTCCATTAAAAAACCCTCGCAATCCTTTCAATCCACAAAGTCCAAAAAAGATCAAAGAATATGCATCGCCATGAAACCAAACCTTTCTTTCAATCAATCTCCTCCCAAAACCTTTGTACCGCAGCCACAAGGAAGCGTCAACAGTCCATTATGGCATTATAGCACCAAAGCCTCATCAAATACTAAAAACAGATAAGACCCAACGCTACTTAGCCACCTGACACTGCTTAGGCATGAGAACTTTTATTGTCATTTTTCCAAAAGTTGAAGGAATAAATGCTCCCTGGGTGCAGCATTGATACAAAAGGATGCAAGATACACCAAATATAGAATGCCCATTTTCAAAAATAAAAGTAAACTCCAAGCAATGTTCAGCTCTGCACTTATTCCTCAGGAAGCATAAGGTGCTGGGTTTGATATGCTTCCAATGCAACATTTGGAGCAAAGCCATTTATCCTGGGATTTTCCAAAAGAAGTAGATAGGATACATTTCATGCACTCTGACATCATGTTTGCTACATAGGGAAGGGATGAAAAATAATGGTATTCGTCACTTTATTTCAGTATGTTCCTCACTCAATTCTTTATTCCATACTACTCTAACCTATCCAATTTTTTTATTCCATTCAAGGACCCGCTACTTGTGGAAAGGGGGAAAAGGAAGGGGGAAAAAGTGCTTAAAATAATTATAAATGAGTGTGTGTGTAAACAAAGAAGCCTAAATCATCATAAACCTATTTTAACAAAAAATCTTGAGTACTAAACTGAAACAACCCTAATTCAGTGCACAAAACCAAATAAACCACAAAAAACAACAAGAGGCTCAGAATTTACAAGCAATGCAGAAAATTATGCACACCCAGTTGGTTGATCATTGGGAACTGTGAGAAAATACAGAAAATTATATACCTGAGTAATTCAGCTCACGATGACAAAACAAACCACAAAAACATCACAAGGCACAGAGTTTCCAGATATTACAAAATATAACAATACCCAATTGGATGGTTGATGAGAAGCTGTAAGAAAATAAAAAAATGATATTCCTTGTGGATTTTTAATTATCTGGGTAAGAAAAATGGTCAATTTCAGAGAGTATGCCAATGCTGAAGTAATAAAACAGCATACATATAATGACAAAAGACATACCTGAAGTCGGAGAAACAAGATCAATGCATGTCGGCTGTTGATTGCGAAGCTTCCGCTTTCCCATGAAGCGCTATCATGGAAAAAATGAGATGTTTTGAAGAGTGGCTTGGGAATAGATAGCCAAGATCACTGTTCATTGATTGAGTCAATAAAACAAATCTTCAATGCTTTATTTATTTATAATTTTAGACCTAAATAGTCTGAGACTCTAAGGCCCCATTTGGGAGCACTTAAAAAATAAGTACTTTTTTAAAGAAATAATAAGTTTTATAAGTATTTGTGCAAATAAGTGATAAAGTACTTATTTTTATAAGTAGTTCTGAATTTGGGGAGGAGGGGAAGTATTTCTAGAGAAGTATCAAATATAACAAATTTGAAACACCAAAAGCTTGTTTAAACTAAACTAATTTGGTCAATCAGAGAGGATCAATTTGCAGTCCTCATTAAGTTTTAGCGAGCAACTTTGCTTGTAATGCACTTAATGTCCTAATTTTTTCACACACAACCGGTCCCAAGCCCGGGCAAAGGAGGAGAGTTGCGTTTGGTAGCTGACAGCCAACGTAAAATTTGTCAGATCACTATGAATCCTTACCGAATATTTGCTGGGGTGTCCCCTACAAGCAACGTGTTACACTTGTAACACCCGAGTGTAACAAAAAGTAGGGAAGGGTGGGTTAGGTCGTTGCCCCGAAATGACACGCCATGTCGGCACTCAGGTACGGTATCAAATATGCGAGGGTTCCTGCATCATTTTAGATGTGAGCAGATAAAAACGTTAGTTCAGGAAACTAGGATTAAATTAGCCACTTGGAATATAGGGACACTTACGGGTAAAAGCATGGAAATTGTTAATACAATAATCAGATGAAGAATTAATATAATTTGCCTTCAAGAAACTAAGTGGGTGGAGGAGAAAGTTAGAGAAATTGATAAATCAGTATTTAAACTTTGGTACACTAGAAAAGAAAAGCATAAGAATGGAGTAGGAATTATTATAAACAAAAACTTAAAAGATAGTGTTGTTGATGTAAATAGAGTAGGGGATAGAATTATAAAAATCAAGATGGTATTAGGACAAGAGATAAAAAATATCATTAGTGCTTATGCTCCTCAAGTCAGCTTAGCAGAAAATCTTAAGAGACAATTTTGGGAAGATATGGGTAGTATAATACAAGGCATATCAGGGACTGAGAAAATATTTATAGGAAGAGATCTGAATGGACACGTTGGAAGAGATAATAAAAATTATGAGAGGATACATAGAGGATATGGATATGGAGACAAAAATGGGTCTAGGGAGATGATCTTAGACTTTGCTATGTTATATGATTTTAGTATAATGAATACTTGCTTTAAGAAGAGAGAAGAACACTTAATAACCTTTAAAAGTAGACAAAATAGAAGTCAAATAGATTTTTTTTTAACTAGGAGGGTAGATCGTTTATCATGCAAGGATTGTAAAGTTATTCCAAGTGAAAGCCTAACCACACAACATAGAGTCTTAGTATTAGATATATATGTATTAAAAAATGGAAGAAAAATGATAGAATAAATCAGTATAAGAGAACTAGGTGGTGGAACCTAAAAGGAGAAAATATAATAAAATTTAAAGATAAAACGATCAAAGATGGGGATTGGACTATAGAAAATGGGATAGATACAAATATTCTTTGGAGTAAATTAGTTAACTTAAAAAGATAGCAAAAGAGATTTTAGGTGAATCAAGGGGAAGATTCTCAAATAACAAAAAAAGTTGGTGGTGGGATAAAGATGTACAAAAAGCCATAAAGACAAAAAGAATTTGGTATAAAATGTGGCAAAAATGTATAAACAGGGATAACTTTGAAAAGTATAAGGAGGCAACAAAAGATGCAAAAAAGACCGTTACTGAAACTAAATACAGATCATTTAATAGTTTGTATGATAGATTATATACAAAAGAACGGGAAAGAGATATATTTAAACTTACTAAAGCTAGAAAAAGGAAGAATAAAGACTTAGGAAATGTAAAATGTATAAAAAGTGAGGATGATATTGTCTTGTGTTGACTTTTTAAGTCCGATCCTTGTTTTGATGCTGACAAAGCACAAGCATCTCATGTGTGCATTTAGTGTTTTTGAACAAGTTCATGATTCAGCACACACATGAGGTAAAGTGCATGGAAGCCTGGAGGAACATAAAGATCATATTTTTCGACGTATTCCATGAAGACTGAAGAGTAAACGATAAAGATGTTCATTTTAATTTGTATATGCATTTAATTTTTATCTTTGGTCTGTAATAATGCAAACATCTGCATGATATGTTTTAAATGCTCAAGTGACCATAGACTAACCATAGGAGGCCATAGAACCTTAGGGATCACCCTTCGGTCAACCAACGCCAAATTTTTGGGGTTAATTCTCAAATGTCTTAGACTGACCTTAGGACCTACAAATTTACATGAAAAAGTTTCCTATTGCATTAAAAATAAACATTATATGAGTAGGGTTAATAAACAAAGGAAATAGAACTGAAATGCATTAAAAATGCATGTTCGGTCGATCGTATTTTCACAGTGTAAATCTGTCGGTCGATCGTATTTTCACAGTGTAAATCTGTCGGTCGACCAAACCGGTCACCAGGTCAACAATTTGACCATGGCTCAGTCGACCGAACCAGATCAGTTCAATTATGCCGATCGACTGAACTTCCCCTGGTCAACAATTTGACCTTTCGGTCGACTGACCAGGAAAGTACTTCAATGCCCTAGCCAACCGAATGTCCTCGGGAGATGCCCCAACAGCCTGATCGACCGAACTTTATAGTTCAAAGTGTTCTGGTCGACCGAACCACGCTAAAATGAAAAAATCGCCTTGGAATCCTAAGCTCGGTCAACCGAACTCTCAATTCAAATTTCTCCCGATCGACCGAACTTTGTCACCTGGTCAACTGAACCTTAAGTTCAGTCGACCGGTGCTCTCGGGTTGGTGAATTTTTTACCACGATAAAACGAGATAATTTTTAATTAAAAACATCATTAATCTTTTTCTAAAATGACCTTCGTGTCCCCAACGGTCATAATTTTCACAAACTCTATAAATATCCCCTCATTACTCCAAATTAGCAACATTGATTAACTTTAAAACCTCTCAAATCATTTTCTTAATCAAAGTTCCCCCACTCATATTTTCATTGTAAAATCTTTTTGAATTATAATTTATACTCTCCAATTTTTTTAAATTATAATTTTGAAAATCATTTTGAAGAAAATATTTTAATTTGGGTATTTATTTTACACTCATTTACATTTACTCTCATTTGCAACTTCATTTATTCAAATCGTTTTTTGAGAGTAACTTTAATATTTCTTCCGGTTATTTTTCTTGATAAACATTTTTTTGGGAGAAATTATTTATTACACAAATCCTTTTGAACTTAAACTCCAGATTCTCCAAATACTTTTATTTGCAAATATTTTGTTGGAGAACATAATAATCATTTTATATGTTCATATGTTTTATTTGTGCATTAATTATTTAGATAAACACCATTTACTCTACTGAATTCAAATCATATCATAAGAGAGTGCATACATTTTTATGAGCATAATGTGTACATCCATGCTTGTGTTTAGAAGCTTTTTATATGTACAAAAATGTTTTATTGTAACGGTTGGGTTCAGCCCGCAATTGAACTGGGGAGTCTCAGCCCCGTAAGTGAGACCGATTCGATTTAGCCCGAAATTGAACTAGGGAGTCTCAGCCTCCTAAGTGAGACTAGTTCGGCTCAACCTAATAATTGAGCTGGGATTTTTCTCACCCCACAAGGAGAGGATGTAAACGGCTTCTACTCCGCCCGGTTAAGTGAGCGGGTTTAGTGGAATCCTTGGGGGTATATCTAAGGCGGGGACGTAGGTAGTATTGGCCAAACCTCGTTAACAAATTTGTGTGTCATTCTCTCTCCATCTTATTTAAATTCTTGCACTTAAATTTTAGCATGGGCATGCTTGTTCATGTTTTGTTATAACCATATTACATGCACACAGAACTAATTTAAATGAAATATGCAACACACGTGTATGTATGCACACACTGATAACTTAATTGTTGTACGTACACGTTTTCAATATTGAATGGGATATGAACTGTAGTGAATCGGCGTAATTGTTTAAATTAGCGAAAAATATTTTAAAACCCAATTCACCCCCCCTCTTGATATCACACCAATTCCAACATCTTAGTTAAGGACGAAGACATTAAAGAAAGATGGCGAAATTACTTTATAAGTTGTTTAATGAAAACCAAATAGAAGACTTAAACTTAAAATTGCCAGATGAGGAAAAGACTAAAAATATGAGATTTATTTGCAAAATTAGAGTTAACAAAGTTAAGTTTGCACTAAAAGAGATGAAAAATGGAAAAGCTATGGGACCAGATAACATTCCAATTGAAGTTTGGAAATGCTTAGGTGATAACGAAATTATATGGTTAACTAATTTATTTAATACAATTATAAAAACTAAGAAAATGTCAGATGAATGGAGGAAAAACACTTTAATACTTATATACAAAAATAAAGGAGGTATTCAAAATTGTAATAACTATTATGGAATTAAACTTATGAGTCATACGATAAAACTATGGGAAAGGGTAATTGAACAAAGATTAAGATTAGAAACGAAGGTTTCAGAAAATCAGTTTGGTTTTTATGCCTAGGAGATCTACCACAGAAGTTATATATCTTTTAATAAGATTAATGGAAAAGTTTATGGAAAAGAAAAGGGACTTGCATATAATATGATACCTATGGAAGTTCTATGGTGGGTATTAGAAAAAAAGGGTGTATGTAGTAGGTATACTGATGTCATTAAGGATATGTACGATGGAGTAATGACTAGTGTAAGGACTATAGATGGAGAAACTAGAGAATTTTCAATCACCATAGGTGTACATCAAGGATCTGCTTTGAGTCCTTATCTTTTTGCTTTAGTGATGGACCAATTGACTAAGAGTATTCAAAAGGAGGTTCCATGGTGTATGTTGTTTGTAGATGATATTGTATTAATTGATGATACTAGGGACGGAGTAGAGGCTGAGTTAGAATTATGGAGCTAAGCTTTGGAATCTAGGGGCTTTAGGATAAATAGATTTAAGACAGAATATATGAAATGCAATTTTAGTAATGATAGAAGGAATATTGGAGACAAAGTTAAACTTGATGATGAAGAAATGAATAGCACTTGTAGATTTCGATACCTTGACTCTATTATGCAAGCTAAAGGAAAAATTGAAGATGATGTAATGCATATAGTTAAAGTAGGTTGGGTAAAATAGAGAAGTGCTTCAAGTGTGTTCTGTGATCATAGAATACCCTTAAAATTAAAAGGGGAGTTTTATAAGACAGCTATAAGACCACCTATGCTATATGGATCAGAATGTTGGGCAACGAAGAAACAGAATATCCAAAAAATAAAAGTTGTCGAAATGAGAATGCTTAGATGGATGAGTGGTATAATATTGAAAGATAAACTAAGAAATGAACATATTCACTGTAAGTTAAGTGTAGTTCCTATAAAAGATAAGATAAAGGAGGGACGACTCAGGTGGTATGGACACTTGCAACGTAGGCCGCATAGTGCACCGGTGAGGAAGAGTGAGTTAGTTACTGTGAGAGATAGTAGAAAGGATAAAGGTAGACCTAAAATAACTTAAAAGGAGATAGTGAGTAGGGATTTAATATCCCTAAATCTGTTAAAAAAAATGGTCCATGATCGCATAAATTGGCAAAAAAGGATTCATATAGCCGACCCCACCTAGTGGGAGTTAAGGCTTGGCTTTGTTCTTGTTGTGTTGTATTAAGTTTTAGCAAGCATGATTCACAAATGATCCAATAGTAATGAATGAAAACAGGTGAAAAAGATAAAGCTCACTAAATTGGCATAGAAAAAAAAATCTCATATCAAATTAGTGCAACTTAAAATCTTTTCAGTTTGCAACTTTGCAGATTGCAGTCTATTAACTATGACAATTGAGAAAGGCTGCAACTGAGCGTCTTAGCCAAGTTCTTCGGGAGCTAATTGGAACTTCACTCAATACCAAGCTTCAATTCATTTGATAAAATTATCAAACAAACATATATAAATACCTTTTTGTAAATAAAATTATCACGTACAAAAAATTTGTTAAAAAAATTACATCAAGTTGAAAAAGCTAGCATTGGTAAGGATATTAGAAAACTTTGTGTTACTCTTTAACTTTTTTAAGCAAATCTAACAAGTTATTACGAGAGCCCAAAAATTATGTTCAGACGTGCTTTTTAGTCATTAGTAAAAACCGCATAAATTTATAGAAGGTGGCAAATAACACGTGAAGGATGAGCACATAGATACAACTTACAAGCCTATCCACGAAACCACTGACAAACACTTAAATTACGGTGGTGCCTATCTTATGAATGAAGCAGCTTAAGGTTTTTCTTTGTTTACGCATAAAATATTTAGAACTATTTGTTCATAACGATAGACTATGATAATATCATAGAAATGGGTACTTGCTATGACCTTCAAAATTAGGGCTCTCAAACTTCCATAAATTAACATGAATTATTCCAGAAAATTGAAAGAAAGTTAAGAATTTAGTCTCAAATTAGAAATTTAGCTTCATTTGGGAGGATGAGGGTTTCGGAGCAGCTGGTTTACCTGAAGGATTGAACAAATCGAACGAGCTTCAAAGTGAGAATTATCTTTCTCCTGTACTACTGCTTCCTCCTCAGTTCTGATCTCTCTCTCTCTATAACTGCTGGAACCAAATGCATTTGGCGTGCCGTCTCAGAAAGCCGCACGCCTCCCTCCCCCCCGGGGGCCCTTTTTTGTTCTAATACATTTCGGGAAAAATGGGGTGACATTTTTTCTTTTTTTGGGGGTTCACGTGGGGACTCCTACCAATGTGTCCTTCGGATCCCTCTGGTGTGGCACCAAACCCACTGGACGGCAACCTTCCCCCCTAATGCGCCTCCCATGTTAATCTAAATGCGGTTATGATTTTTGAACTTCAGTTGGACATTCGTTAAATCCGAGCCTAGGAACCATATCAAGTTACAGATTATAGGACTCTGTCAAACCTGGTCAACTGTTGGCTTTATTTGCGCTGAGTATGTCTATCAAGACTCGAACACATGATGTTTCGTTCATACATGCCAATGTTTTTCCACCGCGGCATGCCTGTGGGGTGACATTGTTTTTGTTTATGTCATTAATTTTTATTTTTCGTTATTAATTTTCAAAGTTTCGAACTAAAATTTAAAAATTAAAGTTTATAATTTTGGTTATTATGATAATTTTTTTTTTATATTTTAATATGTATGACTCTTTTTAATAGATATGTAATTAACTAACAACAATAATAAGAAGTTTTAAGTTTTATAAGGTAGATTCAGTTTTATGAATTTTTATTGAAATAAGAATATTAAAGTTGACGAACGGTGAATGGTAAAAAAAAAAATTAAGCTATGAACATTCTTGCGATAAATTATATGTGACTCTTGTAAAAGATAGAGATAAATAGGTGAGATAGTTTGATCATCTATAACATAAGTCAAATAGTGGTTGATCATCTATAACATAAGACAAACAGTGATACTAAAAAGCAGTTACAATGAGATATAGTAAAAGAAATATGAGTAAACTTAAAAGAAGTTAGAATAATGTAGAGAGAAAATGTTTAATAACCCTAAATTTAGTAGACGAAATCGTCCAAATTGATAGATAAGAATTCATGCTATCAATCCTAGTTAGTGAGACTTAAGACATATTTTATTGTTGTTGTAATGAAAAGAAAGTGTTATGAATGATCCATATTCATGGAATATTGTTCTCTAGCTACTTAGAGCTTCTAAGGTCAAAAAAAAAAACTTTAAGAAATAGTCAAAATTAGAGATTGTCTTACAATTTTTCATTCAAATACAAAAAGTAGCAACTTATGACCTTATGGCCTCTATTGTGAAAAGGATAACAGAGTGATATTGTGTCATATTTGTTGATTTAACTATCAAATTAAAAAATTTGCTCTCTCCCATGACAACACACTCTACAAACTAGTCCATCTATTGACATAAACAAAATCTAAAAAATAAAAAAATAATGCTTCAACGCATCAATCCTAAAGTCAAGCCTTCTCACAAATATTCTTTTAGTCGTCGCTACAAAGAAAAACAAATTTCTCAAATATTGACTTGGAGCAATTAAAGCTAAGTTCGATGGTAGTACTTCAAATTAATTTTAGAAAAAGTCTCAGACCACTGGGGGTTTGGAGGGGCCATATATTTACAATCTAACCATCACTCAAAGAAACTGTTTCTATAATTTGAATCTATGACTTTCAAGTTTTCATATAACACTTTTACAATTGAGTTAAGGTCGCCACTTCATAAGTTAATTACTATGAGAAAATTATGTTTTAGCATACATGAAATAACAATAGCAAAACTAATGGCTAATAAATAATTAGCATCATAGATAAACAATATGGTTAAAGGGCTTAGTTTCAAGATTACCTTAATTTTGAAGCTGCTAAGACATGAACAAGATAATGCTCAAAATGGTCAAAACATTAACCTAATTATAAACTCAAGCATATACTACTCAACTTAAATTGGCCAAAGCTAATTGCCTCCAATACCTTCGCCATCGCATGACAAAATCCCAATTCCCATGTCTCACTGGCTCTCTATTCAATTGCTCCACGTGTTACCTTAAATCCTACAAAGGCCTAGCCTTCAACTCCACTCCTATGCCTCTCTCTCCTCCCCCCCTTTTTCTATTTCTTCACCCACTAATCAAGATAATCCTAGAATATGAAACATAATCTATGTTCTCTATCAATATACCTTACAAAATTAAGTCTTTCCCACCCATCAAAACCTTTCAAACACTTAACATTCAAGTTAGGTATCATAATTTTATAAATCATTTAATAAAACTTTGTATTTATTAATTAATGTTTGAGTTGAACAATTGGATGTGCCAACAGATTCCATCTATGATGACTAGGAGTTGGGAGGAGTTGTTGGCCTATGTATACAAAGCCCTAACCTATTTGAATTTACAAGGTACATTTGTCTTTAATAGAAGTAAAGTGTTATAACCTAAATTCTTCTTAACATCACCTGATTTTCTATCTGTGCAAGGACACAACAACTAATTTTTTCTATAGTTATCATTTTATGTGAAACTTATAATTCGTTCAAATGTCATTTGGGTTATGAATTTGCCATTGCAACTCGTTGGCTGTAGTAATCCGAAAAAAAATTATTATTAATTAATTATTATTAAATTAAATTAATAATTATTATTAATTAAATAATATAATATAATAATATTATAATCTTATAATATAATAATGCTAATATATATATTTATATATGTAAAAGTAAGGAAGTATTTTACTCCCTTACTAATGAAGCAACCCCCACTCACCCCCTCTCACGTCTCTCACGCCCCCTTTTCTTTTTTCTCTCAGGCTCTCTCATGCTCACTCTCTCTCTCCTCACGCTCTCCCACACTTTCTCTTTATTTTTTTTGCATTCGTAAGTCGAATAAAAAAAAAATACCACCACAAGGTCCTTACTTTGATCCTTAACAAGCTAATCGGAACAAATTTTAGGTTTTGACTTCTTAGGCACCACTCTAAGGTTAAGATAAAGGGAATAAATTATGTCAGGAATTTTTATAATTTAACCATTAAATTGTAATATGAGATTAAAAGAATTATATACACATTTTTTTTCTGAATATTTTGGCATATGGAAATTGAATTTTAGATTATTATTATTATTATTATTATTAGTTAATTAAATTGGCGTTTGTGAGCTTAGTGATTTTATAATAATTGTTATTTTAAAGTTGAACCGATTGAATTAAATTATTTGATTTTTGGATCATTGTAGTAGATTTTCTGAATAATTTGATTGTTTAAAATTATTGTTTTATTTATTATATATATTTTGTAAAAGAATTAAAATGAGTAGGGTTGGTTATCTATGTTTTTCCTGTAAATACATATTTTGAGTTAAATAAATTGTGGAGTTGATTAAACTTGTATTTTCGGTAAAACAGATATTGGGCATGAAACAACCAATTTTCCAGTAGTTTATTGAATTATGGTTTAATGCTTAAATCATGTGACATGAGATTAACTTTTCACAATAAACTGGTTGTGATTACTGTGCTAAATGAATTGATATGTTTGGATGATTTTGTAACGACCCGAGTAATAATGGTATTTAAATAATAAAGAGGGAGGGAAATAGAGTCAGTAATAGAAGGAGGCAGCCGACTTCGTCGACGAATGCGATTTTGGAGGTAATAATTCTAAGAAATTCTCCCAGACCTCGTCGACGAACACAGGGGTTTCGTCAACGAGAGTTCTTCAGGACCTCGTCGACAAGAAGATACCGAGAGAGGAATTTTGGGAAGTCCGAAATTCGTCAACGAGGGTGCAGATTCGTCGATGAATTCCCTACAGTACTCATCAACGAGGTGACGTGGCTCGTCGATGAATCCCGCAATATATATAGTGCAAAACTTCAGATTAATCACAGAAAATTAGCGCCACTCTCTCTTCTCTCTCTCCCCTACGACCTCTCCTCCATCTTTCTTCGATTTCGTCCCCGTCAATTGCCAGATCGACAATCTAAGGCCACCACGACGCTCCTGGCGGAGTTCTCTTCAAATTTGCTAAAGCGAATTGTCGGTGGGGTAAAGTTGGAATTCATCCCAAGTCCAGGGTAAGGTCTTTCATTCGGAATTTGACTTTTTAGCAGTTGTAGAAAATGTTGTAGACGTAGAAATAGTGACATTTTGTTCTGGCGAAAATGGTTTTCAGGGTGTTGAGTGAAGAACCCTGTGGGTGTAGGACTTGTTACAATAGGAGGGTTTTAGCAGAAATCAGGTAAGGGAAATATGTTATGCTAGGTTATTTGCGAATGATTTCAGTATAAAATTATAAATGTTCTATTAGAGTATTATTCATAGTAGAGATTTATACAGTTTATCAAGTATGATTAATATGTTTTAGAATTACTTTGTGACTTGAGAATATAGATATAGTACAGAAATATGTTTTACAGTTTTTCCTGAGTTATGTTTTATAGAATATACAGACAGTGAATATATTTTACAACAGTTACAGAAATACCATGATTATATAGTTTTACAGTACCATGATATACAGATTTACAGTTAATTACAGAAACACAGTTGATATAGATACAATTTTCCACAGCGTCATGGTTTATACAGTTATTATAGAATCATGGTAAAACAGATAGTTATATATAGAGATGTATTATATAGTATCAGAATCTGTTGGACCATACAGTTTACAGAGCATGGTACCGTAGCTACATACAGTTTATAGAGTGCAACCACCTATTCAGATAATACGTGGTATAAAGGTCGATCGTATAGAGCCCACAAGTGGACAGGCTCCCCATCAAATATGGGTAGAGGAGGGCTTATCAGACCTACGAAATATAGTGATCTATTCCTGGTTGGCCAGCCAAGGTAGATCCCGTCTACGAGCCGCACAACCTTGTCACGAGAGGTTAAATCATAACACACAGTTATCCACAGGGAAGATTTCAGTTATTACTATGTTTATACAAATTTACAGAAACAGAAAATATATATATTTATTAGAAGTATTTTGAGTAGAAACCTAAAGCACAGAAATGTTAAGCAACAGGTAAATGATAAAGATTATATTACTGGTATTGTACTTTAAAGATTCAATGATACATGGCTATATAGTAATAGATTTTCATAGTATTGTAACTCATTTGCCACACACTAGCAATAGCATATTTCGTCTTACTGAGCGTTGGATCATCCCAATTACTTTAATATTTTTTTTAGGTGATCCAGGTAGGCGAGCAGATCAAGCTCGCAGATAGAGGGACCTCGGTATTGCCCTGACAGTAATGTGAGTATTTTTGGGAGTATTTTTGTATAGCCCTAGCCAGTTGGGGGTATTCTGGAAAACAGACATATATGTATATTTTGGGAAACACTTTAGCACTCTGGTATCGTATATAATTACGTATGGTTATGTTTATTTGATTTCTGCTTCTTACTGCTTAGGTTGATGATTAGGTTTAATCCAATATGGTATCAGAGCATGTTAAATGTCATAGTATAAAAAATAATAAAAATAAATAAATAAATAACTCATTTAAATAGTAGGACGTGACAAATTTTCTCTGTGTGGTCATTCGTGTATTTCACAGTATAGCGTTGGCAGGCATGAGGAGTTCATTATACTGTCCTTGATATAAATTGCAATATAATGTTAGTAGGATTTGAGGAGGTCGTTATATTGTCATTTATATAAATGGGGTAAAACATTAGTAGTGACATGAGGAGGTCGTTTTACTGATTTACCACGAATAGGTCAATGTGAAAGTATACCGTGTCTGAAGTGAAGTACTTGCAGGGAACAATGGGGAGGGATGCCCTGAGAACCACCGAAAGTGAAATGTAGAAGTGAAGTAATTGTGTATTGTTTATTGTGGGTGTGAGTACTCGCATGTGAATTGAATGTGTTGTGAATATTGATGTGTTTTGATATGATGTAAGATACGTGTGTACGTGGATCTTTGGGATAAGATTGATAATGAATGTGAGTGAGTATATGTATGTGAATTAAAATGCATGAATGTTTATGACGAAGTAAAACTCTCCGTAGAAATGTTTATGACGAAGTAAAACTCTCCGTCGGAGGCCTTATTGAGTAAGGTGGGTGTCCTAATAAGTATCAGTTGTAGCATCATTCAACTAAAAAGGGCAAAATTACAAACGGTATCAAAGCAAATGGGCATTACATATATGAGAGTGTAATCTCCCCTATCCTCGGGAACTCTCGCTTATAAATATTTATGTGTGTGTGAGTACAATTTGCATGCGTTTTCTCAGTTGATGTTGATTAACAAACGACTATATTTTGTATACACTAAAACTCATGTTGTCACACACTAATAATAATTTATTCCATCCTTACTGAGAAGTGTCTCACCCCATCATACAACTTATTTTTCAGGACCGTCCTGTGATTGAGTCTAGCAAGCTCCAGAGTGGGGTGATAGTATAGCTTCGAATGAGTGGTTGTAAAACTCAAATGTATTTTATTATTTTATTTTATGGTTATGTAATATGGATAGAAGGATATATCTTTTTGGGTTGTATAAATTAGTACTCTAATATTTTATTTGAGGATGTTTAATTATATTCCGTTGCTTGGATGATATTTATCATATCAGAGATGGATGAATGGTCACATAACACCCCGAGCCCCACTTGGCGAGTTTTGGGGCGTTACATTGGCACCTAGTTGCATATGAAAACTCTTTTTCCAATCAATTCTATAAGGCCAAATCAGACACAAAAGTCAGCAACATAGATGACAAGAAAACATGAACTCTCATGTTATTTACATTCTTTTTAAGCTTTCAAGGTGTACACCTTCTACTTTTTTTTTTTAAGTGCATAAAAAATATGAATTAGGCAATGACCCGATGTAACTTGAACAATCATAGATACTAGCTTAGTTTATCCATAATATCTCAAACTAAAAGTTATGAATATTGCATAATCTATAATTTTTTTCCTAAACCCTTCAGTCATGCATATGTTTGCTGAAGTTAGGTACATTGAGAATTCAAATCCCTAAAAAATGTAGAACACATTTAGTACAACTAAAAAAAATATCTAGTACATAGTATTACTATCTAGTTCCTTAAACCTTTCATGCATATAAAGTAGTAAACCAAATATAAAACAATACTAAAATACACATTATTGCAACCTCCATCCATTTCACCTTATCCCAAAAGAACCCATACATAGTACTCTTACCTAGCTCCTGTCATCATTACTTAACAATCCTATTGTATATTCAACAATCAATCACTTAGATCAAACCCTAAAGTTACATTGCCGCTAAAAAAAAGAAAAAAAAAACATTGCATATTTAGGTCTACTTTTTTTTTTTTACGCTTCGTTTTTTTTTTTCAACTTGTGTGAACCAAATAAGAGAAGTGGTGAATTTTTCCCCTCTTATTCTCCATACTTCTCCACAACCCAATAGGAGCTTAGATAGTAAAAAAGGCTTTTACTTTGTGTTGTGCAAAAAATCACTAATACACAACGGAAACAAAAATTGATTGGATCGTGCAATAAAACAACTAACATAAACAATATATGGAAACACAATCACACACAGGTAATTATCAAAGCAATAAAACACACGACATAAGAATTTACATGATTCGGCAATGTGCCTATGTCCACGGGAGCAAGTGATTGAATTTCACTATCAATTAACAAACAGGGGTTACAATAACGTTTATATACTAACCCTATGCGTACAAAAGGTTTAGAAAGTTCCCTAAGTACCCTTGTAGCAATTATTGGAGGTAAATCCTCCAAAATCCCTAACCTACTTATCTTTCCAATTCAAAATTCGAAATCAACGCCGAACAAGACTGTCGACGGTTTCAGCAAACCATCGATGGTTTATGTAACGACCCAAATATTCTCCCTTTTTTTTTTTTTTATAAATTACTCCGATATCTGTATGTAATGGGCACCCTTATGCAGCGGAAAAATATAAATCACATAACTATATATACACATATATACAATACCAGAATTCAATATTTCCATATCACAACTATACAATACATCCCTCTCCAACATCAACTATGTAACGACCTGCTTAATAAACTGATTTTATATATATATATATATATATATATATATATATATATATATATATACTATTATAATCTACATGCTTTGATACCATACTGGGGGGTGGGGGGTAAACCCACTTATTAACCTAAGCAGCAAGAAGCAGAAACTGAATAAACATATCCATATGTAAATATATACAACACCATACCACACAACACTAGAGCGCTACATGTTTCCCAAAAATATACACATATCTCTGTTCCCAAAGCACCCTTAACTAATTAGGATATACAAAATCATTCCAAAAAATGTTCTCACTCTCTAACAGGGCACCACTGAAGCCCTTCTACCTGCGAGCCTGATCTGCTCGCCTACCTGGATCACCTGAAAAATAATTCAACACTAAGATGAGCCAACGCTCAGTAAGAACAAATATGTTATTATTAGTGTGTGGCAAATAAGTTACTATATCATGAAAATCTGTTTACAAATAAACATGTATAACTGAGTATATAAATAAAGTAAAAGTGACAAAATACACCCCTATTTCCATGTTGCTTAACATAACAGTATCGTAAGTTACTAATCAAAATACTTCTATTATACATAGGTATATTCCCTGTTTCTGTAAATATGTACATGGGTAATAATAACTGAAAATGTTCCCTGTGGTTATCTGTGTGTCATGACTTACCCCCTCATGATAAGGTTGTGCGGCCCATAGGCGGGATTTACCCTGACTGGCCAACCAGGAATAAATCATTATACTCCATCGGTCAATCTGCCCACCTCAACCAATATCTAGATGGGGAGCCTAACCTCTTCAAGGACCTAGGTGATTGACCTTACCACGTATTATCTAAATAAGTGGTTGCACTCATAAGTAACATAGTATCTGTAGCAACAGTACCGTACTCTGTAGTTGCAAGTCCAACAAGGTCTGATATCATATAATATATTTCTATATATATATATATATATATATATATCTATCTGATTTACCATGATTCTGAAGTACTGAAATAACCATAATGCTGCATCATTGTACTGTAATTCATATGTCATAATACTGAGAATTGTATCATCATAACACTGAAACTGCATAATCATAATACTGATATTCGTGTAATCATGGTACTGAAATCCATAAAATCATGGTACTAAAATATCGTAAAATCAGGATACTAAAATATCGTAAAACTTATATTCGTACTATATTCATATTCAAAAGCCACATGATACTGTAATACATAATTTTCATCATTAAATAAATTGTATAACATTTTAAAAATACCTAACATAACATATTTCCCTTACCTGACTACTGAAAAGCCCTTATGTTATTATAGTCTAACACCCGCAAGACCTCCTACAAAACACCTTGAAAACAATATTTGCTAGAACATAATATCAGTATTTCATCACCTACATGATTTCTTATAACTACCATAAGGCCAAAAATGGGCTAAAAGGCCTTACCCTGAATTTGGGATGAAATCAAACTTCGTTTCCCCAACGATCCGCTCCGGCAGACTTGTAGAGAACTTCTCCAGGAGCGTCTTGGCGGCTTCGGATCGTCAATTAGGCGACTGGCGGAGCCGAAAATGAAAAGAGAAGGGAGAGAGTGACGTAAGGAGAGAGAGGAAAGAGAGAGAAGCCAGAAATTATGATAAAAATCCAAGCTTTTCCTACTTATAGGGTTAGATTTGTCGACGAGACACATCACCTCCTCGACGAGTCTTTCAGTAAATTCATCAACGAAGCCCTGTATTCGTTGACGAAATTCAGAGCAGTCCGAACCGTTTCTCGGTATTTTCTCGTCGACGAATCCCTATATTCGTCGACGAATTTTCTTCTGCACTCGTCGATGAACCCTTGTATTCGTCGATGAGTCCTGGAAATTTCCTAAAATTAAAATTATCCCCAAAATGCAATGTCGTCGATGAAGTCTACGGCCTCCTTCTGTTTCTGTATCTATTTGCCTCTTATTATTGTTAAAATACTATTATTCTTCGGGTCACTACATTATGACTTTGAAATTACCATTTTTGATTGTTTTATAAGAAAATAAATTCACCAATGATTAGTGAAGGATAAAAAAAACAATCACAAGAGTTTGAGAAAAGTAAGTGCTCCAAGATAAAAATTAAAAACTCAATCAAGGAAATCCTCCAATCATTTTGAAAATTAGACAAAGAAATTGAAATAGTGCCCCCTTAATTATGTGTATATGCAATAGAGGTGAAGGAAAATAAAATTGTCACTAAACAAGAAAGATAAAATAGAAAAAAATATATATAAACTTTTGAAAACAAAAATGTTGAGGAAACAAGTATGGGATTACACAGTGGAATAAATAAATACAACAAATAATGAAGCAACAAAGTATAATTCACATACTTAGCGTATCTAAAAACAACAAAAAATCAACACACAAATATACGTGGCTCAGCAAAGCCTACATCCACGAGAGCAATCGACAAAGGTTTCACTATGAAAAATCAAAGTACACAATACAATGATTAGAATGATCTCGTCTCTATCATAATATGCCCAAAAAGACATATTTAACAACCCCTCGGAGGTTTCCTTCCAAATACCCAACCGTCACAACGTTCACATTCAAAATTTGAATTCTTTCTCGTAGCCCCGAGAGCAGTCGTTGACGAAAAGGGTCAATTTGTCAACGATTGCTGTCAAGTTGTCGACGAATGATGCCTTTTCGTCAACGACTTTGAACTTTTGAATATTATTTGCTCTCGGTATCTCAAATGACTGAACTTTTCTTACTCTCAGTATCTCCATTCGTCAACGAATGAGTGAAACGCCCCGAACCCTTAAACCCGGGTTCGGTGCGTTATACTTGATCATATCCTCATAAATCATATTCCAAAACATACGCAATGGAAAAACATGATCATAACCTCCATATAACATAATACCAAAGTTTACTAATTCTAACTATAATCTATAATAAATCATCCAACCCCTACATTTCCATAATTACATATATCTCCAAAACATTTCAGTATGTTCACAACTTTCTTTCCTCCACAGATGTAAAATATAAGAACGTAAAACATAAATATTTGCACTCGCCTTACTCAGGAAGCCCTCAGGAGAAAGGTACGCCTTACCCAATCGTAACATGTTCTATGTACATACATACTTTTAATATCATAATACATCATTCTTTCTATCATTATTTAATTATACACATCTCTTCATATTCATGGCTTAACATTGCATTGTATTTCACTTTAAGTGACTCTTTCCCATTTTACATTGTTCACATTTTACATTTCATTTCCATTTCATTCATTTCCCTTTTCATTTCATTTCATTTCATACCCAGCATCTTTCAGCTGTTTTATCCAACATCTTTTAGCTGTTTTACCCAACATCTTTCAACTGTTTTACATTTACCCAACCACTTTCAGCTGTGACACATTTACCCAGCCACTTTTAGCTGCGACACATTTACCCAGCCACTTTCAGTTGTGACACATTTATCTTACCACTTTTAGTTATTTTACCCAGCATCTTTTAACTGTTTACCCAGCATTTTTCAACTGTTTACATGATTGCATTAACACACACAGGCAATATTGTCCATATCATATTTTATTTTCATGGTTTTACTTACTTAGTCTGCATCTCATACATTTAACATATATTTGCACAGATTCTCATGCCACACAATTTAACAGTAAAATTCATACACTGCCTGTAAAATAAGCCAACCAATATTTAATGTTTATATATTAAAAATACCTTTCATGTCTTACATAAATATTCTGAAAATATTTTTCCACTTTCATCAATTCATTTTCACACATAAATATCTAATAAACAGCCCTAAACTCAAAAAAAATATAATTTAAACAGTTGGCATTTTACCCATACTGAAACATATACACGTACATATAACACAGTTTATTTTTTCATTAAATTCATAAAAATTCTGATTTAATATATATTTTTTCCCTTACCTGGTTTCTTGAACTACGCCAACAGGGACTCTGAAAAATACCTGCGGCGCTCACCCGGACCCTAAAATTAAATTCCTAATTCCAATAAATTATTCCTAAATAAAATATTAATTTAATACTTCCTAAGCCTTTAAATACCCAATAAATAATTATCTCCTTAATTTAGCCAAATTCTCAAATCCCACTCTCGCTTTGGAGTAGGGTCTAGAAAACTCCAATTGAAAAATTACCTACGTCAAAATGACGATAATGACGACTAGGACCCCGTGGTGGTGTCCGTTGGTCGATTTAACCACATATTAAAGGCAAAATTGAGAAAATAGAGAAAAATTACCTTTCCCCAAGAGCAGTGCCTAAGCCATTCCCATGAAAAATCTGCTCCAGTAGAAATGTCGGTAGCGGAACCAGGAATCCAACGGCACCTTCTGTTTCCCAATCCGTCGCAAACTCACCAAAAAATTGAAGGAAGAGAGGAGAGAGACGGAGGAGAGCCTGCGGCTGGCGCAGGACTTTTGCAGAGGGGGCGTCTTCTTCTTTCTTCTTCTTCTTCCTTTCTTCTTATCCTCTTCTGTCAGTAATCTTAACTTTACATATATATATCTTATTTTAATTATTATTATTTTTAAATCCAATACAATAATATTTAATTTAACAACTAGTTATTTAATTATTTAATTTATCTTAATTTAATTTAATTTCTTTAATTTTTTTTAATTTAATTTTTTTTCCTTTTTCCCACGTCATTCCTTTTATTTATTTATTATTATTATTATTTTTAATCATTTTAATTTTTCGGATCTTTACAATGAGGCCCACTCGAGGATGAATGCCTTGCTGCACAACACAAAGACTTCATCCATATGTTTTTCTTCCTTTGTTTATGAACTCCACCAAGTATAAGAGCCGCACAAACATAACAATCTTCATTGGCAATTATACGCCCCTTAAGAGAACCTAAAAACATATATGATTGCTCAAACTTGACCTTAGAACGTTCAGTTGGGTTTGTCTCCTTTCCAGCACTTGGAGACATGGAGTAAGTTCAAGTAATGCTTGAACTTTTCAATGGTGACCGACTTTGTCAAAATGTCTGCTGCGTTTTCAAATGTGTGAACCTTCTCCAATACAAGTTCACCTGAAGTAATCAACTCTCGAATCCTATGGAACCTCATATCAATATGTTTGGTTATAGTATGGTACACTTGATTCTTTGCTAAGTAAATAGCACTCTGATTGTCACAATGCAGCACAACCCCATCTTGTTGTTGACCCAACTCTTTAACCAAACTGATAATCCACAAGACTTCTTTTGTAGCTTCAACAACTGTCATATATTCAGCTTCAGTTGTGGACAATGCCACTAGGGATTGTATCATGGACCTCCAACATATAGGTCCTCCTACAATGGTAAAGAGATAACTCATGGTAGACCTTTTGTCATCCATATCCCCTGCATAATTAGCATCAACAAACCCCACAATTGATGGACTAACCTGTTGCTTGCCGAACATGATGTCATAACCCGATGTACCCCGTAAGTATATGAAAATCCATTTGATAGCTTCCCAATGTTGTCTACCTGGATTAGAAAGAAACTTACTTACCACACTCCTAACATGTGTTAAGTCTGGCTTTGTACACACCATGGTAGACATTAAACTCCCCACGACACTAACATAGGGGACTTTTAACATGTCCCAGATGTCATCATCCGTACTTCGGCAATCTGCAGTAGACAATCTAAAATGACTCTCTAGAAGTGTACATACCGATTTTGCATCAATTATGCTAAACCACTTGTAACGCCTCGACCCTCTACGTGGGCCCGAAGTGCTATTAATCCATTCATTTACCTGATAATCCACATACTAATATCATGTATGCAGTAGAAAATATAAATATAATCTCCAAAAATATAATACCAGAGTTTACTATTCTTACCCATAATCCAAATTAACTAATCACCACCTGTAATCTCATATGTACACATATCTCCAAAAATATTCAGTATTTACAAACACCAGTATTCACAACTATTCATCTATTTGAATACTTCAATACATAAAACATAAAATATAAAATATACATCTCAAAATTAACATAAAAATATACCTTTTTTTCTTTCTATTTCCCAAAAATGCTACAAAACCTCGAGCTCTCTAAGCTCAATTTCAAAGAGGTACTGAAAAAGATGAATTCATATTCGGGTGAGACATATCTCAGTAAGGGAAAAAATAATATATTAAAATAGCGTGTGGCTAACATGAGGTTATTAACTATTATTTGACATTTGAAAATCGTTAACATAATTTTTGAAATCATTCTCTGATCCTAACCAAACACATGCAAAAGATTTAACCCACGAGATTACCCAATGAGAGGGGAGATTACCCGCCCATACAAGTAGCACCCCTCTGTTCTGATACATTAGGTAACCCAAAGGTCACAACTGAAGCATAATAGGGCACTCACCTTACTCAGTAAGTTCTCAAGTAATAAATTAATCTCGTACTCACATAGTTCATACAAAATTTTACTGGTGAAGGCTCCCAAGAATAGGGAAATATACCCGCCCATACAAGTAGTTTCCCTTTACCTTAGCACGTTATGCAGCCTACTGCTACACCTGATACAACTAAGGCATGGGCATTTGCCTTTCTTAGCAAGCCCTCAGGTGAAGAGTTTGTCTCGCCTAAACGTAACATGTTCTACTAGCGTAAATACTACTAATACCATAATACATTATTTTGTTTGCCATTATTTTGCATCTCTCATATGTTCATGTTTTCATCTTTTACTTTTTATTTCATTTCACTTTACGTGACTCTTTCCCATTTTACATTGTTCACATTTCACATTTCATTTCCATTTCATTGATTTCCATTTTCATTTCATTTCATTTCATTTCGTACCTAACATATTTCAGTTATTTTACCCAGCATCTTTCAGCTGTTTTACCCAACATCTTTCAACTATTTTACCCAACATTTTTCAGCTGTTACACATTTACCCAGCATCTTTCAGCTGTTTTACCCAGCAACTTTTAGCTATTTTACCCAATATTTTTCAGCTGTTACACATTTACCCAACATCTTTCAACTGTTTACATGGTTGCATTAACACACACAACCAGCATAGTTCATATCATATTTCATTTTCAATGCATTACTTACTTAACATGCATCTCATACATTTAACATATATTTGCACAGAACTTACATTTACTCATGCCACACAATTTAGCAATAAAATTCATACACTGCCTGTAAAATAAGTCAACCAACATTTAATGTTTATATACTGAAAATACCTTTCATTTCTTACATAATTGTCCTGAAAATATTTTCCACTTTCATTAGTTCATTTTCGCATATACGTATCTAATAAACAGCCCTAAACTCAGAAAAATATAATTTAAATGGTTAATATTTTAAACTCATACTGAAGCATACACACTTATATATAACACAATTCATTTTTCATTAATTCATAAAAATTATGGTTTAATATATATTTTTCCCCTTACCTGATTTCTTGAACTACGCCAATAGGGACCTTGAAAAATACATGCGGCGCTCACCCGAGCCTTGAATCAAAAATCCTAACTCCATTAAATTAATCATAAATAAAATATTATTTTAATATTTTCTAGGTCCATAAATTTTAAATAAATAATTATACCATTAAATATGGTAAATTCTCCAAATTTTCCAAATCTCACTCTCGCTTTGGAGTGGGGCCTAGAAAACCCCAATTAAAAATTTATTCCGACCAAAATGATGGCGATCGCTACTAGGACCACGTGGTGGTATCTGATCATTGATTTGACTGAAGTCCTAAAGATAAATTGAGGATTTAGAAGAAATATACCTTTCCCTTAGAATGGTGCCTATGCCACTCCCACGACAAATCTGCTCCAGTAGAAATGTCAGTGGTGGAGTTAGGAACCCAACGACACTTTTCGTTTCCCGATCGGTCGAACATCCGCCGAGAAATTGAGAAGAGAGAGAAACGGAGACGGAGGAGTGACCGAGAGACAAGGAGTTACAGAGACGAATTCAGGGGGCTCTCTGCATAGGAAGCTTCTCAGCTTCTTTATTCTTTTTCCTTTTTTTTTTTTACTTTATTATATATTATAAAAATATCATATTATATTATATACTTATATATATATATATATATAATATTTTATCCTTATATATTCATGTATATTTAACTTAATTAATTTAATTTAATAATATTTAATTAACTAATTAATTAATTAATAATTACTCTTAATTTTTTTTCATACTATTTTTTTATTTGTTTATTTAATACATTAATTTAATAATGTTTAACTAATTAATTGATTAATAATTTTAATTAATTATTATTTTTAATTAATTTTTTTTCGAGTTATTACACCAGTCCAATACCTTCTTCACATAACCGCCTTGAGATAATTATAACCTCCCTGCAGTTCTATCTCGACAAATCTCCATCCCAAGTATTTTCTTGGTTGAACAAAGATCTATCATGTCAAACTCTTTATACAACAGTTTTTTTAACTGATTCACCTTAGTTAAATCTTTAGCAACATTAACATGTCATAAACATACAACAATAAGAAAATAAGAGAATCATCATCAAGTTTGTTTACATACACGCAGCAGTCAGACTCACATATTTTGTAGCTAATCTTAATCATATAAGAATTAAATCTTTTGTACCATTATCTTGGAGACTGTTTCAACTCATAAAGAGATTTCTTCAACTTGCAAACTAAGTTTTCTTTCCCTAGTTCACTGAATTCTTTTGGTTGTACCATATAAATATGTTCCTCAAAGTCATTATGAAGAAACGTTGTCTTCACATCCATTTGTTTCAAATGCAGTTCATAATGAGCTACCAACCCCAACACTATCCTGATAAAAGTGTGTTGGACCACAAGTGAAAAGATTTTATCATATTCTATTCTCTTTTTTCGTGAGTACCCTTTTGCCACCAACCGTGCCTTGAATTTTTCTCCTTCCTTTTCTGAAATTGCTTCCTTCTTCCTATATACTCATTTGCAGCCTATAGCCCTCTTC
This sequence comes from Malania oleifera, assembly GCF_029873635.1. Taxonomy (NCBI): domain Eukaryota; kingdom Viridiplantae; phylum Streptophyta; class Magnoliopsida; order Santalales; family Ximeniaceae; genus Malania; species Malania oleifera. The sequence goes on from NC_080423.1 coordinate 105,790,123, forward strand.
TCATCTTGAAGCTCCACAAACTCTCAAGTTTGATTCTTATGTAGTGATTCCATTTCCTCAATCATTGCACCCATCCACCTACTTTTCTCCTAGCCGTGCACTGCCTTTTGATATAGTTGGATCGTTGCAATTGATAAGGAAAGCATAAGATACTAACTCTTCAAATCCATACCTTGGTGGTAGTCTAACAGTGTGTCTGAATCTCCGTATAGGAAGATTGTTGACTTATTGGTTTCATGAACTAGAACTCTCTGCAACCAGAGGACCATGATCATTGTTGTTGCCTTGAGCTTCTAACTCCACTTGCATAACATGTTCATTTCTGCCCCAGTTTTCAGGCTCTTTTTTATGTTCATCACAATCTTAAGTACACTTTACCATAACCTTCTCATCAAAGACTACATCTCTACTGATCACTACGTTATTTGCCACTAGATCCCACCATTTGAACCCCTTCACACCCTTTTGATATCCCAAAAAGATGCAACGTCTAGACTTTGAATTAAGCTTCAATCTTTTCTCACTAAACACATGAATATAGGTTGGACAACCGAATACCTTCAATCTATAATAGTCTACTGCATTTCCTATCCTTACCTCTTTTGCCACTTTTCCCTCTAGTGATGCCCTTGGTGATCGGTTTATCAAGAAACAAGTCATACTCACTACCTTGGCCCAGAAGTTCTTTTGTAGCACTGCATTAAGTCTGAGACACCAAGCTCTTTCAGTTAGAGCTCGGTTCATCATTTCAGCCACACCATTTTGCTGAGATGTCTGGCGAATTGTAAAGTGTCTTTTAATACTTTGCTACTCACAAAACTCCATGAACCTAGAATCAGCGTATTCGGTTCCATTGCTTGACCTTAGACATTTGATTCTCCTCCCCATTTGGTTTTCCACTTCAGCTTTCCATGACTTGAACCTGACAAACGTATCAGACTTGTGTTGCATGAAGTATACCCAGAATTTCGATGAGTAATCATCAACAAAACTCATATGCTACACAAGTCCACCTCTTGATGCTACTCTAACCGGGCCCCAAACATCGGAATGTACATAATCAAGAATACCTTCTGTTTTGTGAACAACTGATTTGAATTGTCCTGTTTTGTTTTCCAATAATACAAATCCTGCAAAAATTTAGCTTACATGTTTTCATATCTTTCAAGAGTTTTCTATTGTGTAGTTCTTTCATACCATGTTCCCTCATATGCCTAAGACGCATATGCCACAAGATAGTTTCATCATATTCAGTATCTATGACTGTAGCTCCACCTACTACAGTAGTTCCCTGTAGTGTGTAAATATTCCCATCTAGCTTTTGACCTTTCATCGCCATTGGATTATCTTTCCATACTTTCATAACCTCACCTTCGGACTTGTAATTGAAACCATTACAATCCAAGGTGCCAAGTGAAATCAGACTCTTTTCGTAACTCTGATATGTGTCTTACATTACTCAAGGTTCTCACAACACCATCAAATATTTTTATTTTGACATTTCCAATGCCAATGATCTTACAAGAAACATCATTAGCCATAAGAACTTAACTTGAATTTACCAACTTGTAGGTGCTGAACCACTCCTTGTATAAGAACTCGAACCATGAGATGTGGGTTTATTATGTAAAAAAGGAGTAAAAATGGAATTCTGCAGGCTTCGTCGACAAGGCCATAATTCATCGACGAAGGTAGAAGACTTCTCGTCAACAAAATTCAGAGGTTCGTCGACGAGAAAAAGCCGAGAGGTTTGGAAAGTTGGAAATATTAGGATTCTTCGACGAAATTGCTGTCTCGTTGATGAAATTTTTGAAGATGTCGTTGATGAGGATGCCATCTCATTGATGAAATCCCCCAGGTCAAAGGTCTTTATTAGGATATTTGTAGTTTCTTCTTGGCTAAGTTATGGATTTCCTCTCTCTCTCTCTCTCTCTAGGATTTGAAGCGCTCTCTCTCTCTCCTCGATCGCTTCACCGTTTATCGCCTGAATCGAAAATCCAAAGTTACTGCGAGGATCAGTGAAGGATTCTCTACATTTCTAGCGGATCGGAATCCCGTTTCGAGCGATTTCGAGTTTCGGGCTAAAATCGAGGTAAGGCTCAATTTTTGTTTCTGATTCAGTATATGTGTAGTAGTGCTGTAAAAACCCCAAAAAGGGTTATAGAAGATTAGTAGAGTGATTCCAAAAAAAAAAAATTTAATTAATTAATTAATTAATTAATTAATCAAAAATTTTAATTAAATTTTTTTATTTTTATTAATAAAATATATTATTTTTAATATTAATTAAATATATTGTTATTATTATTATTATTATTATTATTATTATTATTATTATTATTATTATTAAATTACCTAAAGCTTCACGTAACTTCTTGGAAATTGGCATAGCCCCTCCCCCCCACATCATCTTCTTCTTCTTCTTCTTTTTCTTTCTTTCTTTTCTTTTCTTTTCTTTTCTTTTCTCTTCTATGCAGCCTCTGTAATCTCTCTCTCTCCTCTCATTTTCTCTCCCTCTCTCCTCGATTTCGTGATTGATTTTCGCCCGATCGAAAATTCGAAAATACCACTGGACTCCATTCGCCGCTGCCGTCATTTCTACAGTAACGGATCGGTGGTAGGAGCGGCGTAAGCATATTCCCTGGGGTAAGCCATTTTTTTCTTTTTCTTTCATTTCTTGCAAAATATAAGTCCAATTGACGAACGAACACAACCACGAGAATCTAAGGATGATTCTCAACAAGTCTAGCTGGACGGAATTCTCGTGGGGGTGTCGGACCAAAACCCCAAACTTGGGGTACAGAGGTTATTAAGGGGCTTATTTTTAATTAATTAGCATTAATTTAGAAATGCTAAAATATTAAGCATCTGGGACTGAAGTAGGATTTCTAGAATTTAGGGTTCGGGTGAGTGCCGTGGGTGTAATTTTGGAACTCGTAGGCAAAATTTGAAAAATTAAGTGGGGATGTTAAATAATAGTTTAAATATTAATTTGAGGTATATGAAGCCTAGGAAGGCTAGATGAGTATTATTTTGGAGAAATAGATTAATTAATCTGGGGAAAATGTAAATTTTAGGAGTTGAATTTCGGGCGCCAAGGGCGTAGGATTTGGGTCCTAACGAATTTCTCAGTAGTCAGGTAAGGGAATAAATTAAAATAGTTATTTTCCATGCAAATTATTAATGATTGTGAGTAAATCTATTTTCAGAAAAGCATATGTTATATTTGTTTATTACGAATGAAATGTACGATTGGGAACATACTGCTATGATGATTAAAATGCATATGTATGTATGAGATGTCAGAAAATCATGATTTTATAATATGAAGTATTACTTTTAACAGCATATGTGTGGCATGAATATTATTTTACGAGAATTGTATTATGATATGAAAGACTTTAAGAGCAAAACATGTATTCAGGTATTATGAAAAAATGAGTTATGTTGTGATGATTTTGACGAATATATGATAAATGATTTATTTTCAGAATATATATACCCAAAACGATTTTGGCGCGACGCCATGTATTTATGTTATCGGCACGAGGCCGTATTTTTGATATGCGCGAGGCCGTATTTATGTATGATTTCGGCACGAGGCCATAATTACTATATTTTCGGCACGAGGCCGTAATGATGTTATATATATGATCATGTATTATATGTTATCACAACCAGGATGTTAGTTTAGTTCAGTTCAGGAGCTCGATACTGTAGTTATATTGTAGATCAGATATCTACATTAGATTAGTGCTAACCATCCCACAAGGGGATGGGAGATGGATAGTCGATGTGGCTTTTAGTAGAGTGTGAACGTCCACCTGGTAGTCCGGACCAAGGTGTGGCTGGCTCATCGTACTTACATACATATTTGAGTCGGCAGTGGTCGATCAGCCAGACCGCCTTCGGGCTGCACAACCCGTCGTGGGGGGTAATACATGACACCAACTAGCTATTCATCTTGAGTATATTTTCAGTATTACAGTTATAACAGATGTTCTATGTACGTTATGAGTTATTAGCAAATATGGAAATGTATGATTATTTAGTATGATATGATGAATGTTTTCCCGATTTACGAAACGTACTGTATATGTATAATCGCATTAAATTATCATGTTGCCACACAGCTGTATTTAGTTTATTTTCCCTTACTGAGAAGTGTCTCACCCCCAAACATTAAATGATTTTCAGGAAATCCAGTGAGACCGGTGGGCCAGAGCCACCATTGAGTGATTAGAGCTTCCCTATTGGAAGGGTAAGCATTGAACTAGGATCGGGAGTTTTTGTTATTTGATCCTAGTGTTATTTTGACTTTTGGAGGTTGTATATAGTAACAATATTTTGATGTTATACAAAGCTCTGGTATTATGTTTTATGATTGAATGTTTGAGATTTTATGTTTACTGCTGCTAGGTTTTCCGCTGTGCTTGACAAGTGTCCCCGCTACTCACGGGTTCAAGTTAACCATTTGATCTATTATGTGATATTTTATGTTAAGAAATTGAGGGACGTTACATCATCTTCTTCTTCTTCTTTTTCTTTTTCTTTCTTTTCTTTTCTTTTCTTTTCTCTTCTGCGCAGCCTCTGTAATCTCTCTCTCTCCTCTCATTTTCTCCCCATCCCTCCTCGATTTTATGACGGATTTTCACCCGATTGAAAATCTGAAGATACTACTGGACTTTATTCGCCGCTACCGTCATTTCTACCGGAACAGATCGGTGGTAGGAGCGGTGTAAGCATATTCCCTGGGGTAAGCCATTTTTCCCTTTTTTCTTTCATTTCTTGCAAAATATAAGCTCAATTGACGAACGTACACCACCACGAGAATCTAGGAATGATTCTCTACAAGTCTAGCTGGACGGAATTCTCGTGGGGGTGTCGGGCCAAAACCCCAAATTTGGGGTACGGAGGTTATTAAGGGGCTTATTTTTAATTAATTAGTATTAATTTAGAAATGCTAAAATATTATGCATCTGAGACTGAAGTAGGATTTCTGGAATTTAGGGCCCGAGTGAGCACCGCGGGTGTAATTTTGGGACCCACAGGCAAAATTTAGAAAATTAAGTGGGGATGTTAAATAATAGTTTAAATATTAATTTGAGGTATATGGAGCCTAGGGAAGGCTAGATGAGAATTATTTTGGAGAAATAGATTAATTATAAGTAAATTTATTTTCAGAAAAAGCATATGCTATATTGTTTATTATGAATGAAATGTCCGATTGGGAAAATACTGTTATGATGATTAAAATATATATGTATGTATGAAGTGCCGGAAAATCATGATTTTAGAATATGAAGTATGACTTTTAACAGCATATGTGTGGCATGAATATTATTTTACGTGAAATGTATTATTATATGAAGGATTTTACGAACAAAGCATGATTTCAGGTATTATGAAAAGATGAGTTATGTTGTGATGAATTTGACGAATATATGATAAATGATTTATTTTCAGAATATATACATATATACCTGAAACGATTTTGGCTCGAGGCCATGTATTTATGTTATCGGCACGAGACCGTATTTATGTTATCGGCACGAGGCCGTATTTATGATATCGGCGCGAGGTAGTATTTATGCATGATTTCGACACGAGGCCGTAATTACTATATTTTCGGCATGAGGCCGTAATTATGTTATATATATGATCATGTATTATATGTTATCACAACCAGGATGTTAGTTTAGTTCAGTTAAGGGGCTCGGTACCGTAGCTATATTGTAGATCAAATATCTACGTTAGATTAGTGCTAACCATCCCACGAGGGGATGGGAGATGGATAGTCGATGTGGTTTTCAGTAGAGTGTGGACGTCCACCTGGCAGTCCGGACCAGGGTGTGGTGGGCTCGTCGTACTTACAGACATATTTGACTCGGTAGTGGTTGGCCAGCCATTGTCGAGTCCCACCTTCGGACTGCATAACCCGTAATGGGGGGTAATATATGACACCAGCTAGCTATTCATCCTAGGTGTATGTTTTCAGTATTATCAGTATAACAGATGTTTTATGTATGATATGACTTACTAGAAAATACGAAAGCATGTGATTTTTCAGTATGGTATGATGAACGTTTATGAAATATGAAATGTACTGTATGCGTATAATTGCATTAAATATTCATGTTGCCACACAGCTGTATTTAGTTTATTTTCCCTTACTGAGAAGTGTCTCACCCCCAAACTTAATTAATTTTTTAGGAGCCCCTGAGAGACCGGCGGGTCAAGGCCGCCGTTGAGCTAGTGAGATTACTCTGTGAGAAGGGTAAGATTTTGTAATAGGGTCAGAGTTATTTTGTGTTCGACCTTAGAGATATTTTGATGTCTATGAGGATGTATAAAAGTACAATTTTATAATATTATAGAAAGCTCTGGTATTATGCTTTATGGATGGATGTTTGGATTTTATGTTTACTGCTGCGTAAAATTTCGTTGTATTTGACAGATGTCCTTGCTACCCACGGGTTCGGGTTGACCATTTGATCTATTATGTGACATTTTATGTTAAGAAATTGAGGGACGTTACAAGTACGGATTGTAAGCCTGTATTGTACTGTGGTTTGTAGGTTTCGGAGTCTCAGTTGGTAGTTTTGAGGACCGTAGAGTTCGTAGTTGGAATTCGGGTTAAGGTAAGAGGATTCTGTTTATATCAGTCCATTTTCGAATTAGGATCGTTAAACTTGTAGGCAACGATCGTATGTATGTTTTGACTACTTATTTGGGGAAATCTATCGGGTAAAAATGCGGGATTTTTGGGTTACAGTTTTCGGGAAAATTGGGGATTTCGGGTATCATCTCTACTTTGATTGGAAAATTGTTTGTTACGTTGAAACTATATTATTGAAGTGACCGTAATCCATATTTGCATAAACTGTATATTGGGAATTGTAAATGATATGATTTGCTGTAAACTAAATAAGTGTGGTATGTATGGATGTATGTATTTGTTCTAGGTATTTGTAAAACAGCTATGTGACAGCTAATTACCGTGTGCTACAATGTATAGGAACGTGAGTTCTAAAATGATTCCAAGGTTTTGTAAAACAGCCATGTATCGGTTAACTACCGTGGGCGAGAGTGGTCGACTTTATATCCGGGGTGTGAAATATCACCAGTATGTTTTGGCTGATCACCGAAGGGTGTGTTCTACACCGTATGTAGCGATGTAATCACTGTGGGCCTAGGTCGTCGTAGCGTAGTTGTGCATGTGGCAATGTAATCATTGTGAGACTAGGTGACCTTGTGTAGTTGTGTATGTGGCAATGTAATCAATGTGAGCCTGAGTCGTTGCTTCGTAGTTGTATGTGTAGCAATGTAATCGGTGTGAGACTAGGTGACCTTGTGTAGTTGTGTATGTGGCAATGCAATCACTATTGGGCCCGAGTCGTCGCATTGTAGTTGTGTATGTAGCAATGTAATCGATGTGAGACTAGGTGACATTGTGTAGTTGCGTATGGAGCAATGTAATTACTATTGGGCCTTGATCGTCGTAGCGTAGTTGCATATGTAGCAATGTAATCGCTGTGAGACGAGGTGACCTTGTGTAGTTGCGAACTAGTGTGACGACACTGACCGTATGTATGTATGTATGTTTTGGTATCATATGAATTGGAATGGTTTTCTGAAAATACTGGAACTGTATGGAATTGTATGAAACTGCACTAATTGTTTCAAACTGTATCGTATGTATAGTGTTATGAAGTATGCAAAATGACACTGGTATGCCACACACTGATATAAATTGTTTTCTTCCTTACTGAGAGGTGTCTCAACCTGAATGTATGTACAATGTTTTTCAGGTCCTTCAGGTAGCGGTAAGTAGCATCCTAGCGTCCAGAAGCAAGGGGTGTAGTAGCTACTGCTAGTACCTTTTAGGTACGAGTTTTGGTATCCAGGTTGTCAGGATAGTTTTGTAGACACCTGGGGTATGTGTTGTAATTATGGGAATGTATGTCCTAGTTTGTATAGACTCTAGTATGGTCTTGTTTATGTATAAAAGACCGTATTCCGCTGTGTATCTGATGAGTATGGATTGGTATGTGTATGTATATAGGGCAACCGTGTACCCCACGGGGTCGGACCCTCTTATTTGTATTGTATCATGTTTGTTTAAATTGATACAGAGACATGTTAGGTTACTAATTTCACCCCCGTGTCCCATTTTCGGGTTCGGGGCGTGACACCTTGTTTAAAGTCATATGGTAAAAACATGCTGAGTCAAGTATCCACATGTAACAACCCGAAGAATAATGGTATTTAAATAATAAAGAGGGAGGGAAATGGAAACAGTAACAGAAGGAGGCAGTAGACGTTGTCGACAAATGCGCATTAACAGAAGGAGGCAATCGATGACGTTGCACTTTAGGATGTAATGACCCAAGGAAATTTATTAGGTCCTCATCGATGAACACAGGGGGTTCGTCGACGAGGGTACAAGAGGGCCTCGTCGACGAAGATAAGTTTCGTCGACGAGAAGATATCGAGAGGTTATTTCAAGTTCTAAATTTCATCGACGAGGAGATGATGTTCGTCGACAAAACTTCTCCTTGGCCTCGTCGACGAGATGACGTGGCTCGTCAACGAATTCCATAGTATAAATAGTGCTTACCTCGGATTTTAACGCAGCAAAAGTCAGAAAAACTCTCTCTCTCTCTCTCTCTCCTCCCTTTAGTTTCTCCCTCTTCTTTCTTTGATTTCGGCCCCATTGTTCTTCGGATTGACGATCTGAGGCCACCACGATGCTCTTGGGGAAGTTCTCTTCAAGTCTGCCATAGCGAATCGTCGGTGGGATAGAGTTGGATTTCATCCCATATTCAGTGTAAGGTTTTTTAAGCAAAATTTGGCTTTCTAGCAGTTGTAGGAAACGCAGTAGACATAAAAATAGTGATATTTTGTTCCAGGATATATAGTTTTCAAGGTGTTGAGTGGAGAACCCTGCGGGTGTAGGACCCGTCTTAGTAGAGGATTTTTAGTAGGAATCAGGTAAGGGAAATATGTTTTGCTAGGCAATTCTAGTATGCTTTTAGTATAAATTATACGTTTTTACCAAATTATTATTCACAGCAGAAGTTTATACAATTTATCAAGTATGTTTAATATGTTTTAAATTACCGTGTGGTTTGGGAATATAGATATAGTATAGAAATATGTTTTACAATATTTTTCAAAGATATGTTATACAGAATATATGGACAGTGAATATGTTTTACAACATTTTCAAAATACCATGATTATACAGTTTTATAGTACCATGACATACAAATTTACAGTTTATCTCAGAAACACAGTTGATATAGATACAGTTTACTACAGCGTCATGGTTAATACAGTTATTATAGAATCATGGTAAAACAAATAGTTGTAAATAGAGATGTATTATATAGTATCAGACCCTGAAGGACCATTACATATACAGTTTACAGAGCACGGTACTGTTGCTATATACAGAATAGAATGCAACCACCTATTTAGATATTACATGGTAGATAAGTCAATCGTGCCCACTTGTGGACAGGCTCCCCATTAGATATGGGTTAAGGAGGGCCAATCAGACTGATGGAGTATAGTGGTCTATCTTGGTAGGCTAGCTAGTGATAGATCTCGCCTACGGGTAGTACAACCCAATCATGAGGGGTTAAATCATGACATATAGTTATCCATCTAGGGAAGTTTTCAATTATTATTATTTATGTACAGTTTCACAGAAATAGGGAATATACTTATATATATTAAAAGTATTATGTATGGAAACCTAAAATACATATATGTTAAGCAACATAGAAGAAGGTGGTGGTTTATATTACCTGTATTGCATTTACAGATTCAGTTATACATAATTATATAGAAACAAATTTTCATAGTATTGTAACTCATTTGCCACACACTAACAATAACATATTTCGTCTTACTGAGTGTCGTCTCATCCCATTAAATTAATATTTTTCAGGTGATCCAGTTAGGCGAGCAGATCAGGCTTGCAAGTAGTGGGGCTTCAGTACCGCCTTGTCTATAGAGTGAGTATTTTTTGGACTATTTCTGTATAGCCCTAGCCCAATTGAGAGTATTTTGGGAAACAGTCATATATGTATAGTTTGGGAATATTGTAGCTCTCTAGTATTGTACATATTTATATATAGTGGTGGTTGTGTGATTTTAGCTTCTTGCTGCTTAGATGGATGACTAATTTTATATAGGAAGGTATTAGAGAAATGGAATTTCACAATAATTATTAAAAAAAAAAAAAACCCCGTTAATTTAGCAGGTCATTACACCATGAGTCCGTAAGGTGATCCAACCCTGATGAAATCGAAAGTACATCACCATCACTGTAAACTGAATTTCCTTCTTGAACCACATTCGTTAATTTTGAAATCCCCTCATGCTTTTCAACATTTCATTTCTTCCAATCTGGACACTCTGGTTTCACATGCCCCTTTTTACCGTACTTATAACACCGGATATCCTTTTTCTTCTTAGATTGAGCACAAAATTTTTTACTCGATCCACTTTTGAATTTTCCTTTCCTATGCTCATAGTTACCTTTCACCACAAGTCCTTCTCCATGTGAGTTCTTATCGCAGATTTTTAGCCTTTGATGAAAATTCAACGAGGCACTTGTCACCTCTTCTAAATTAAGAGTCTTTTTGCCCCATATAAGAGTGGTAACTAAATTTTCATAAGTATGAGTTGCTGGTAAAGAATTTAGTAACATCAAAGCCTTATCATCTTCATCAAACTTGACATCAACATACATTAAATCACTTATGATTTGATTAAATGCATTGATGTGTTGATTTAAGTTCGAACCTTCAACCATCTTAAGCCAATAAACATGTCGCTTAAGGAATAATTTATTTGAAAGTGATTTGGACATATATTGGCTTTCAAATTTTTGCCACATAACCACTAGAGAATTGTCCTCCATCACATGATAGAGCACTTCATTGGCCAAACACAAACATATTGTGGAAACAACCTTTGCGTCCAATTCTCTCCAAGTTGCCTCATCCATACCTTTCGGTTGAACACCATATAAGGCCTTCACCATCCCTTACTACACAAGCAGATCCTTCACTCTCCTCTGCCACAAACTGGAATTTATGGTTCCATCAAATTTGACAACATCAAACCTTGTAGAAGAAGTACTCGATGTTCTGACAGCAACGCTTTGATACCAATTGTTGAGGAAACGAGTATGAGATTGCACAGCGAAATAAATAAATGTAGCAAATAATGAAGCACCAAAATATAATTCACACACTCAATATATCTGAAAACAACAATAATCAACACACAAATATACGTGGTTCGGCAAAACCTACATCCACGGGAACAATCAACAAAGGTTTCATTATAAAAATTCAGAGTACACAATACAATGATTACAATGATCTCCTCTTTGTCACAATATGCCCAAAAATACATATTTAACAACCCCTCAGAGGCTTCCCTCTAAATACCCAACAGTTACAACGTTTACATTCAAAATTTGAATTATTTCTCGCAGCCTCGGAAGCAGTTATCGACGAAAATTGTCAATTCGTCGACGAATGATGCATTTTCATCGGTGGTATCTCAAATGATTAAACTTTTTTGGCTCTCGGTATCTCTATTCATTGATGAATACCTTGCTGCATAGTACAAAGACTTCATCCATATGTTTTTCTTTGTTTGTTTATGAACTCCGCCAAATATAAGAGTCACACAAACATAACAAAAAACTTATGTGATAGCGGACAAATACAACTTTATGGATCTATATACATCATACAAGAAATTTCACACAATTTAAAGTACAAATATTCAAACACACAAAAGCATATTCAACATGCATTTTTTTTTTTTAATTTGTTTAAGTGTTTCAATGAACAAATGTCTAAAATTGGGTTAACCCAACATGTGTTTTTGTTGTGCAGAGAAAACATTAGTAATTTTTCTTCATTAAGTTGATCGTTGGTAGATGAAATTCCTTTGAGACCTATGTAGGATATTCAGTTGAATGGAAAGAATTTATAGGAATATAGAGGCCACAAGCTTAGGTTGATAAAAGTTGACATGTATAATGGCAAGATGATTGAGATTTTGATTGTACTGTTCCAATAAACAATCATGCTGTGTAATAATTTGGGGCTCAGCTATGATAAGATATTGTTCGTTTTGACTCATTGATTTCATGAGTTTGTCATATAAAACATGTCTCACATATTAGGACCCTAAATCATCCTTGTCCTCCCTCCAAACAAGATCCGATATCTTTTTCCTTTGTTTGATTAATAGATAAATTATAAAACTAATATTTATTTGGACCAATGGATTTCAATCGGCCCACGAGCCCAACAGCAAATTCCAGTCACCAGCACAGGCTTAGGCCCAGGCCCAGGCCCATGACCTGAGAAAAAAAAAAAAAAGAAGAAGAAGAAAAGAAGAAGAGGAGAAAAGACGGTGCAGCAGTGCAGTTCCTCCTCGCTCAAGCAAAGCTGAAACTCCATCTCTGAGAGAGAGAGCGAGAGAGATAGAGAGAAGCCATGGAAGGCCAAGAAGGACCTCAGCAGCCTCACCTGGTGCTGGCTCACAAGCTTTTCCTCCTCACCCACTCCGACGTCCAAGATATTGAGAAGGTCCGTCTCCGGGAAGAGGTTTTCTCCTACGTCAAATCGGACGGTAAACAAGCCCCTTCCACTGTCTCCGACACCCATGTCTCTCCCTCTCTCTCTCTCTCTCTCTCTCTCTCTCTCACTCTCTCGATTTAGACTCACCCGAAGGTTTGCCTTTTTTTTGTTTCTTTGTTTTGTATTTGATGCAGATATGGCCCCGCTTTACGAAACCCTAGCGGCCGACTCGGTGCTGGAATTGGATCAAGCCGTTTTGGACTCGATGCGTGCGAAGAACGATGATGAAGTCAAGAAGCTTGACGAAAAGTGAGTCTTTGTTTCTCTCTCTCCATCCCTATATGTTTTCGGTTTTTCGTTGTGTTTGGGTACTGTGAAAATGCAGGGAAGTAAAGGAATTGGCATTGTAAATTTTAGATTGGTTGGTGCTTGAGATAATAAAAAGAAAGCTCTGGATAACCGGGATTTCCAGAATTGTTTTGGCTTATTTTAGGCGAGTTTGATAGCGTAAATATGGGATATAAAGTTTTTCCCTCTTTGAAATATTAGAACTGGGGGACTGTCTCAATGCATGATATTTTGCATTACAACGTTGAGGATACTTTTTTTTTTTTGTTTTTATTTATGGCTCTCTTCTCAAAAACGCTTTTAGGTTCTATTCATCCATATAACTGGTGCTTTTACTTGAGCTATCTATTGAAGATCGAACTGCAGTCTTCGAAACTTGGGCAACAAATACTCCAACAGGATTTAGGTGACCTTAAATTGGCACCGCCTATCAAAGAATAGGAATACGAAGCAAATTTTATAATATACATTATTATAGATTTGGAAAGTGATTTTGAGGCTTTAAATTCCCTTGGAGGCTTTAAATTCCCTTGGAAAGTGAGTTGGAAAACTAAAGCCCACCCCAATTATAATCTACACTATTGTAGAATTTGGGTGTTGGAAGCCTGAAGATGTATTAGATTTGGTTGCTGTTTCATATGCTATTGTGAAGTACTAGAAATTCATTAATACTATTCATATAAGAAAGGCTGACCTAGAGTGATAAGCAACTCCCTAGAGTTTCGTCTGCCCTTTCTCTCCCTCTTTACTATTTCTAGTCTTCTCTCTTTCATTTTCCCTAACCCTGAAGTTGTTTTTGGGATAATAGATTTCAAGCCTCAGATTTGGATTTTTGTTGATTTGAAAACTTAGTACAATTTTGTATTTCACTTTATCCAAATCCACAAATTCAAATTCAAGGTTCAAAATCTAAGCTTCTAAACATGGGGTAAGGTTTGCATTTGGTTTGCAGAATACAAGAATTTTTTTATCTAAGATAAAATTTTGTTAAGAATTGAACTGAAACCACGTAAAATAGGATGAGGACAAGGTATCTGCAAAGAAAAATGATCAAAAATCACAAAGAATACTATAGAGCTGTAATCCTTTTGAATGTCAGAAAACAGTAATCACTCCCCAAAAAAATTAAAAATCAAAGAATGGACCCAAAGAGAGGCTCGGAGTACCACTCTGTCCCTAATAAACAGGGGCAATTTGTGTGCCCCTTAAAAGTTTTCATGTTCCTCTCAATCCAGAGAGTTCATAAGATAGTGAAAACTGCTCCATTCCATAAAATACATCCTTTCTGCTTGAGCCAAACCAATAACTCATCAGCGAGAGATATCTCATGTTCTGAGGCACCACCCATGACCCAAGCTTCTTTGAGGTAAGAGAAGAGTGCATTTTGAATATAAGAGGTGCTACCTTACAATGCTGAAAAAGGTGAGCGTTCATTTTGTTTGACTTGCAGCACATCAAGGACGCTGAGAGACATGTACGGCTTCTTCTGTGTAACATATTATGCTTATTAATCCTATTCAGGGTTACAGCCCAAAGGTCTGAATCTTTGAAGGAACCTTAGCCTTCCAGATGATTGGCTCCAAGGGAAAAAGGATGGGGAGGGGATTTTTAAGAGTTGTGTGAAAAAAAAAAAGGGACTTTGAAGAGAAGAACCCCAAAGTTTCCTCCCAAACCCTCCTTCCTCCCTATTGGAAGGAACAAGGCAGCTCAACACAGAAAGCCAGGTGGTAAGCTTGTCAACCTCTCTTTCAATTGAGATTCCTCAAAAGATGGAAATCCCATGAGAGTGCTCCCTTAAAAAAAAAAGATAGAGCATATAGGTGCATTGTGGAGAGAAGAAAGCTTAGATAACTGAGGCACTTTCAGCTTCAAATAAACTCCAGCATCCAAACATCCTCCCAAAAATGGATTCTATTTCCATTTGCCAAAAATAGTTTAGGGGAAAGAATTGACACGGTACTTGGGAGGGGCATGCATGAGAAATAATACCACTTCCTCCAGTCTCCCACCCATTTCTATGGAGCCCATATTTACTTTTAATCACCTTGTGAGATAGGAAGTTCTATTCAAGGAATTTGATATCCTGAAAAAGATGTATTCTTATCGTAAAACAAACAAATTTTTTTTTGAATGTATAGCATGAAATAGATAAGGAACGACTATTTCTAAGTTTCTCTGTGAAATAATACTAGTGTTTCTATGAGTGACCTTTCTTAAACAAGTTCAAATTTTTTTCAGATCAGAGCCTCTATGCACAAAAGGTTAGCATTTGAACATCACCACCCCATTCATCTAATTAGAGTTATAATTATAGCACAAAATATAATGAACATATGCTTTATCTACTCTTCAAGCCCAATGGATTTTCAAGTGTGAGGGTGTTTATTTATTTAATTTTTGCTCAGCCAGGAGGTCTTAATGAAAGAGGGGAAAAAAACAGAATAGAGAAAAGTGACAGAGAAAAAAGAAAAAAAAAAAAAAAACACTAAAGAAAGCAGGAAAAAAGCACGAGGAAACTTACCTGGGAGTTTCAGCTCTGAGCACTGCCTTAACTTGCAACGGAAGATTGAAACTGTCAAAATGTATCTCTGCATGAACGTCTCTGTCGGCAGTCCACTTAGCCAGGGTGTGAGCTGCCAAATTTGCATCTCTGGAAACAAAAATGAACTGAGCAGGGGCAACTTGAAGAAAGGATTTGATATCTGCAATGATCTTTTGGATTCTCCAAGCACCTTTCAAAGAACTATTAATTTGATTTATCACTAGTTTTGCGTCTCCTTTAGTCAAAATTTTGGCAAATTTAGACTCTGCACCATTTTAATGGCTAACAGAGCACCAAAAGCTTCATCAACCAAAACATGCCTGGAAGGAAAGTCCCTCACTCAGGCACCAACAGTCCAACCCCTATCATTTCTAGCAATGCATGCAGAAAAAGCCTTTGGAGAAAGGTTGCTGAATGCTGCATCAAAATTAATTTTGATGATGGATGATTGAGGTGGTTTCCAATTTTCTAAAGGCTTTGTGATTGGAGATAATTGTAGGTCTAAGAGATGGCCAAATTCTTGCATTGCTCTTTGAATTTCAATATTCAATCTGACATGATCAACTTGTATATCTTGGAAAACTAGTTTGTTTTTGCACTCCTACATTTTCTCATAGAGAATTGCAGCAAAGATGGGCATGAGGCTACTACAAGGATGGCTGAAACCAATCCACAAGGAAGGTTTCAGAATATTTTCCAGCCATTCAGTGGCTGAGTAGATCTGAACTTGGTCTGATGACTCTGATCTGATCACCTAGAAGCTGAACCACTGCATTTTAGCAATATTACAATGGAAGAATAACTGCAATATTGTTTCAGGGCATACACCACAGAATGGACGAGAGTCATCATTCACAAAAGCCCTAATCTTAACATTTGATCTGGTTGGTAAGGAGTTCAAAGCTACTCTCCTGATCATAAGTTTGTATCCTTCGTGTATCTTTGCTTTCCACAACTTCTTCCAAGGAAAATGAATGTCATGGTAGTTTTGGAACCTTTTTGATTGGTTCAACCAATAGGCTGATTTCACTGTAAAACAACCATTTTGGTTAGGGAACCAGACTAGTTTGTCTCGCACATCAAATTGGGCTAATGAAATTTAGGACATGCAGTCGCTGTTGTAGCTGTCGAATAGATTATTTAGCATCTCTTCCTTCCATTGTTTGTCTTCAACTGAAATTAACTCCATTACCTTTAAAGGCAGGTTTTTAGGCTTGATTATAGACAAAAACTGAAAAGATAGCGTTGTGAATGTAACTAGAGTAGGGGATAGAATTATAAAAATCAAGATGGTATTAGGACGAGATAATAAATATCATTAGTGCTTTTGTTCCTCAAGTCGGCTTAGCAAAAAATCTTAAGAGACAATTTTGGGAAGATATGGATAGTATTATACAAGGCATACCAGGGACTGAGAAAATATTTATAGGAGGAGATCTGAATGGACACGTTAGAAGAGATAATAAAATTTATGAGAGGATACATAGAAGATATGAATATTAAGACAAAAATGAGTCTGGGGAGATGATCTTAGACTTCGCTATGTCATATGATTTTAGTATAATGAATACTTGCTTTAAGAAGAGAGAAGAACACTTAATAACCTTTAAAAGTAGACAAAATAGAAGTCAAATAGATTTTTTTTAACTAGGAGGGTAGATTGTTTATCATGCAAGGATTGTAAAGTTATTCCAAGTGAAGGCCTAACCACACAACATAGAATCTTAGTGTTATATATATATATATATGTATTGAAAAATGGAAGAAAAATGATAAAATAAACCAGTGTAAGAGAACTAGATGGTGGAACTTAAAAGGAGAAAATATAATAAAATTTAAAGATAAAATGATCAAAGATGGGGATTGGACCATAGAGGATGGGATAGATACAAATACTCTTTGGAATAAATTAGTTAGCTCTATTAAAAAGATAGCAAAAGAGATTTTAGGTGAATTAAGGGGAATATTCTCAAATAGCAAAGAGAGTTGGTGGTGGGATAAAGATGTACAAAAAATCATAAAGACAAAAAGAATTTGGTATAAAATGTGGCAAAAATGTAGGAGCAGAGATAACTTTGAAAAATATAAGGAGGCAAGAAAAGATGCAAAAAAGACCGTTAGTGAAGTTAAATATAGATCATTTAATAGTTTGTATGATAAATTAGGTACAAAAGAAGGGGAAAGAGATATATTTAAACTTACTAAAACTAGAGAAAGGAAGAGCAAGGACTTAGGAAATGTAAAATGTATAAAAAATGAGGATGATATTGTTTTGGTTAAAGACGAAGACATTAAAGAAAGATGGCGTAGTTATTTTAGTAAGTTGTTTAACGAAAACCAAATAGAAGACTTAAACTTAGAATTGTCAAATGAGGAAAAGACTAAAAATATAAGATTTATTCACAAAATTAGAGTTAATGAAGTTAAGTTTGTACTAAAAAGGATGAAAAATGGGAAAGCTATGGGTCCAGATAACATCCCAATTGAAGTTTGGAAATGCTTAGGTGATAATGAAATTATATGGTTAACTAATTTATTTAATACAATTGTAAAAACTTAGAAAATGTCAGATGACTGGAGGAAAAACACTTTAATACCTATATACAAAAATAAAGGAGATATTCAAAATTGTAATAACTATCGTGGAATTAAACTTATGAGTCATACGATGAAATTATGGGAAAGGGTAGTTGAACAAAAATTAAGGTTAGAAACAAAGATCTTAGAAAATCAATTTGGTTTTATGCCTGGGAGATCTACCATAGAAACTATTTATCTTTTAAGAAGATTAATGGAAAAGTTTAGGGAAAAGAAGAGGGACTTGCATATGATATTTATTGACTTTGAAAAAGCATATGATAGGATACCTAGGGAAGTTTTGACGTGGTTTTTAGAAAAAAAAGGGTGTATGTAGTAGGTATACCGATGTCGTTAAGGATATGTACGATAGAGTAATGACTAGTGTAAGGACTATAGATGGAGAAATTAGAGAATTTCCAATCACCATAGGTGGACATCAAGGATCTACTTGGAGTCCTTATCTTTTTGCTTTAGTGATGGACCAATTGATTAAGAGTATTCAAAAGGAGGTTTCATGGTTTATGTTGTTTGCAGATGATGTTGTATTAATTGACGAAACTAGGGACGGAGTAGAGGCTGAGTTAGAATTATGGAGAGAAGTTTTGGAATCTAGAGGTTTTAGGATAAGTAGAAATAAGACAGAATATATGAAATGTAATTTTAGTAATGATAGGAGGAATATTGGAGATAAAGTTAAACTTGATGATGAAGAAATAAATAGCACTCGTAGATTTCGATACCTTGGATCTATTATGCAAGCTGAACGAGAAATTGAAGATAATGTAATGCATAGAGTTAAAGCAGGTTGGGTTAAATGGAGAAGTGCTTCAAGTGTGCTATGTGATCGTAGAATACCCTTAAAATTGAAAGGAAAGTTTTATAGGACAGTTATAAGACTAGCTATGCTATATGGATCAGAACGTTGGGCGACAAAGAAACATAATATCCAAAAAGTAAAGGTTGCCGAGATGAGAATGCTTAGATGGATGAGTGGTATAACATTGAAAGATAAATTAAGGAATGAACATATTTGTGGTAAGTTAGGTGTAGCTCCTATAGAAGATAAGATAAGGGAGGGACGACTCAGATGGTATGGACACTTACAACGTAGGCCATATAGTGCACCTGTGAGGAAGAGTGACTTAGTTACTGTGGGGGGTAATAGAAGGGGTAGGGGTAGACCTAAAATAACTTTGGAGGAGATAGTGAGTAAGAATTTAATATCCTTGAATCTATCAAAAGAAATGGTTCATGATCGCATAAATTGGCGGAAAAAGATTCATATAGCCGACCACACTTAGTGGGACTAAGACTTGGTTTTGTTGTTGTTGTACCTTTAAAGGGAGGTTTTCCTCATTTGGGTTTGGCTTGGGAGTGAGACCTGGCAACCAGGGGATCCAAGGGGCTGTCCAGATGTTAATGTTTTTTCCATTGCCCACTGTGTAGCAGAGGCCTTCCTTTATAAGATCTCTCCTTTCCACTGTTGTTTTCCATACAAAGGAGTCAGAATCTGTTTACTCTACCTTCAGCAACAACATCCTCCTACAGTATATCTGGGTTAGAAGGTCCACCCATTTGACATTCTCCCCCACAGCCATCTGCCAACTTAGCTTAGCCAACTATGAGTTGTTTATGTCCATTCTCCTAAAACCCATGCTTCCCAACTGTTTTGGTCTACAAAATAAATCCCAGCTCTTTAGATGGATCGGATTCCTTCTGGAATCAGAATTTCTCCACCAGAATTCTCTGGCCATCCTATCACATTCATTGCAGAGGCCTTTTGGAACTTTTAATACTGACACAGAGTAGGATGGCTGAGCCATAGATACGGATTTAACCAGTATGCTCCTCCCAGCCAAAGATAAAACATGCGTTTTCCAGCCACTTAATTTCTGGTTAAGTTTATTGGTGAGGTCAAGCAGATCTCCTTTGCTGGGTCTGCCTGATTTAAGTGATAACGCCAAGTACTGGGCTGATGTATTCAGTTCTTTCAGGTGGAGAAGATCTTCAATTTATTTTTTGAGAGTTCTGCTGATATTTGGGCTGAACAATAAGCCAGATTTTCTCAGTTAACCTCCTGGCTAGACCACTCTGTAAAAGTCTCCAACTCTTCTGAAATTGCCTCTGTATTTTCCTTGTCTGCTCTGCAGAAAATAACTGAATCGTCAGCAAAAAAAGGAGATGATTAATGGATTGGCAGTTCCCAGCAATCTTAGTAACCCGCAGTTCACCCTGCTCTTCCTCACGACAGAACTTTCAGAAAGAACTTCTGTTCCCAAAATGAATAAATATGGTGACAAAGGGTCCCCCTGTCTAAGACCTCTTTGTGGTCTAAAGAATCTGAGAGGGTCACCATTGATGAGGACTGAGTGGGATACTGTTATCATGCATTCCTCTATAATATCCACAAACCTGTTGTTGAACCCAAGGCATTTGAGCACAGTTGTGATCAAAATCCCATTCTATACAATCATGGGCTTTACTGAGGTTGATCTTAACTCCCATCAAAGCTCCTTTCCCCCCTTTTTTTTTTTCATGAAATATGGAGAATTTCATGTGCAATTACTGAATTGTCAGTGATAGATCTATCTTTTAGGAATGCCACTTGATTTGGAGAAATGAATCTATCCGTCAAAGGTTTAATCCTGGTTGCAACGATATTTGAGTTTGCAAGTGACATTGCATAAACTAATGGGTCTGAAGTGATTTACTGACCTGGCACTTGGGGATTTTGGGACAAGCGCAATATTAGTGTAGTTTATCCCCTTTAGGATTCTACCATGTCTGAAGAAACTTTGTATCGTTTCAGTAACTTTCTTTGCTAGAATAGGCGAATAGTTTTTGAAGAAAATGGTGGACACTCCATAAGGAAACTGGGGCCTTTAGGGATGCATGCTTTTCACAGTGTTCCTGTTCTCAGATTCCAAGGGTATTGCACAGAGCATCTTGTTTTCTTCAGGGGAGATAGTGGGAATAATTAGATGATCCAATTGGGCTGGATAGATTGTTCTTGAACAAGCAAATAAGGTAGTGAAATATTTTATGAAATCCTTGCCAATTTCTCTTTGATCTTCAGTTCAAGATCGATCTTGCTTTTTTGAAGCATCTATGGTATTTCTTCTCCTTCTGGTAATTGTTGACAGTTCAATTTTTTTTTTATTTGCATTACCTTCTGGAATCCATTTCACCCTTGACTTGTAGCCAGAGTGCGGCATTATCAAACTGTAGCTCCTCAAAAGCTTCCCCTTACCCATTCAATGAGGAGCAGCAATACCCATCACTGACTCTGGGCCTTCTTTGAGGATCCCCAACTTATCATACCTATCGCCAAAAACAAAGCTAAATGCAATTTTCTCAATATCAAGTATAGAGAGCTTATCCTTCGTGTTCCAAGCTTTTGGTAAGATGTTCCTGACAGCTGCTTTGTTCAACTTCTCTCTGCTAAGATCCTCCAAACTAGACAGTGATATTCTCAGATTTGAATGTCCTCTGCTTCTTCTTCTAGCTCAAGGCTTTGGTTGTCCCTATTGCATTCCTCCATGATTCACCTGTTGTTGGCATAATTGTTTTTGGAGTGGTTTATGGATATAAGATCAATAAGCTGATGGAGAATATAAGGCTGAGTGGTTAAGGGAAGATGAAGTTTGAATTTAAGGAGGATAAATTGGTGAAAAGTGGTTGGAATTTAAAGTGGGGATTAGGGCTTAGACTATTATGAACCAGTCCATTTAGTATTTGATGATGAATTTGAAAGTTTAATGTGGGGTTTAACTGATTCAGACTAATGGGAGAAGCAGGGCTCCACCAACGGGAAAACTCTACTGGGGAGGACAAAAACTTTGCTCTTTCTTAATGTACTCTTGAGATAGTGTGAGGGTGTGTTAGAAAAATAATAAAAAAATTCCTAGGGCCTCATCTAAGAATCTCCCACAGGGATAACTTCACTTCTTTTAATATTGATTAATTAAACTTAACATAGCTTAAAACTAAAGAAATATGCACCTGATCTGACATCATCACAGAAAGTAATTGTGTCTTCTGTGAACAAAAGATGACTTCAGCAGTCTTATCTCAAGTTATTCCATGGATTGATGCCAGGTTGAGCTACCACTTATAGGCCTTCTCTAGCATTGTCTTGAGCTTCAAACCCCCTAGCGAAACCACATTCCTTAGCTCTTCTCAACATACTAAGATTGGACCACCATGACCAAAATTAATAAATGGGGTGACGGTTGGTCGCCTTGTCTAAGACCTGCTGAGCTATCAAGGTAGCTATTGCGAGATTTATTAAATATTAACCATAATTGTTGAAGTGATGCAAAATTTGATCCATCTTCCCCATTTAACACCAAATCCAGGACTCCAGCATATAGAGAAACTTTCAATTTATGGGAGCATAGCCTCATAGGACATCTCTATATCCATCTTGCATGTAAGTCCCCCAGCCCCAGGGTCTTCCTTCTTTAACCTGGTGTTAAGGATCTCGCTAGCTGTAAGAGCAGCTTCTAGGATTTGTCCCTGAGGGATGAAGGCATGTCAGAAAATGAAATTAACGAACTCATAATTTTGGTGTGCATTACATACAGGGGGCTGATTTTTTGAAAAAATTGGTAAGTGTCCCAATTCACACCCATATAGTTTGTTTGCTTGGGTCTGCAAGGGTACTGGTTCCATATGGTCTGATATAAGCTGTCTTGCCTCCATTTAAAAAAATTAAGGGGCCATTTTGTGTAATTGTCAAAAATTATAGAAATGAAAACTAGAATCGAAAACTGAAAACCAAAACCAAAAACTAAAAACTAAAAACTAAAAACGAAAACTTGTAACATGTTTGGTTCACATTTTTGAATGTAAAACAAATTAAAAACCTACTTGAATTCATTTTCACTTTTGTCCTTGAATCAAATAACACTTAAAAATATAATTAAAATATAAAAATATAGAGGAATATAAATTTTAAAACATTTTAATAAAACTAAAATTAATTTAAATAATTTATTTAATTATTATGGTTTTAAACTCACTTTTTGGTGCTCCAAGAACAATCCTATTGCACATGACAATTGAAAAAAAAAAATGATAAAAATGATTTTTTGAACGACTTATTAGTTTTTCAAAATTTTAGAATTTTGATGGATATTATTATTTTTAATTAATTTTAAATTCACATGGTCATTTTAATTAGAATTTTATATAGAATAAATTATTTGATGCACAAAGTCAATTTTGCATATGAAAGTACTCATTTGTTTTTTAGGTTTTGTGAAAACAGAAAGAAAACTAGCGACATAAAAAAGTATGTTGTCATATCCTGTTTCTTCACTGTACAATAAGGAAAACAGAAAACAAAAGTAATACCAAACATTACCTAAGCTTTTAAAACTTGAAAAAGAAAAATTCTAAATTGTATTCATCATATTTGCTATTCAATTGTCAAGAAATGAAACTTAAAGTTAAAATTGAGTTGCATGAATGCAAACAAGCCATGTGTCATGTGGAAGAGTGAAAGCTATATTTTGAAAAAAATTTATTCTCCTAGTTAGAAATTTTTTTTTTTTTTACATCCATTTACAAGCTTCTATTGCTTATAAAATTGGATTAAAACTTATATTGAAAGCATCTACTCTCTATTCCTTGATCCACCCTACTTATCCTTTGATTAATATTTATACAGATGTGATTATGCCATGAGTTATGATAGAAACATGAATATGTTTTGTTATTTATGTTTCATTATCTTTATAATTTTTTAATTTAGATTAATAATAAATAGTAAGAAATAAAAGGATTTTTTTTCCTTTACCCTTCATTGGAAAAAGAGCAAATATAACATTCAACATCTTTAGTGTATGTTATATGTAAATTGATTTGAAATCTGATAAAAATCATTTTAGACACTATTACGTAAGATTTTGGAGAGATTCTCAAGGAGTTTTTGAGTATTGTCGAAGATACACTTGCTAAGATGAAAGATATAGCAAGTGATGGAGTTAGCAAAGGAAAGGAGGCTGAGAAATGGGGAGGTATGTCTGATAATGATAGTGATGACATTAGTGAGGTTGATTGTGATGGGAGTTTGCAGTTGGATGAGATTTAGGAACAATATGAATATGTTTATGACTAGTGATGTTCTCGGGGACATCCAGCTCCTTTGGAAGGATTGGAGGGGGTTTCTATTTTTGAAAACAATTAGTTGGATTATAAATTGCATTTCAAAGATGGAATTTTGCCTACACCAGTGGAGGTGATTTCTAGGAGGTATTTAGAACAAGATATAATGGATAAAGTGGATTTAAAATGTGCAATGCTAGAGAAATTGAAGTGCGCTTTGATGGGGGAAAAGTACAAAGCAAAGAAGGGTTGGAGGGAGCTAGCATTTAAAGTGCTTGCTTAATTATGATGGAGAGGGATTGAAAGGGGGTTTCTTGGTTTATTGTATGTTTTGTTTAATTTTAATTAATTAATAAATTTTGTTTTAATTCTGTGTTTTTTTTTTTTTTTGGGGTGCACTTCTTGTCCGTTTGGGTTGTAACTTCTCTTTCTCAATCTAATATGACTTCTTCTTACCCCCCCCCCTCCCCCCAAAAACAAAAAAAAAAAAAAGATTTTGGAGTCAAAATATGTGAATCTATGAGTTTTTTTTTTTTACAAGCTTGCTAATGCACTGGACAAATTACAAACACAATATTTGTGTGTTATGTTACCCTCCAAAATGTCTGCAACTATTACATATGTGAACTCTGACCAAATTTGAACTATGCAGAAAACATTAATGTCACACTGAAAAATGTGAAAAAAACAATAAATTGTACAATAACCATGACAGCAAGCTAGCATTAACATATTCCATAATAGATTATGATTTTCATTATCGTTCAATTCTCAACCTTTCTTATGAAGGAAAGTATTGATTTTTCATTGTTGGATTTTCTTTCACGCATTTTTTTATTTTTTTTTACAATGCTTTCATTTCTCATTCTCCATGCAATTGCTCAACTAATTTGAAATGTAATGTGTGCGTGCATTGTGTTGATTTGGCTCATGCTAGATTGTGGGGCCATTTTCTTAATTTCTTGACTAGATGATAATTTTTAGGGGTGGGTTTTCAGCTGGTATGTGTAGCTGGAATTAAACAAAGGTTTGAATTCATCATCTACTTTGTGTGATTGTGAGCATTGTCCATAAAGATAACTGTTGGCGGTGTGTGTGTGTGTGTGTGTGTTTGCCTTATTTTTCTTTTCTTTTCTAGTACTTGTCCATATTGATTTTTTATGGTTTGTTTTAGAGGACTCCTCATCCTCTTCCTTGCTAAAGTTCTCTTTTTTTCATATTCAAATAAACCCGTCTTTACCATGTCATATGGTGGTGGTGTTGCCTGCTCCATCTGATCCATTTGCAAGCACTTCTTTCTCTGAACTGAATGCTACAGGGATTTGAAAATTTTAAAATTTTTTTAAGAGTTTATCCATGCTTAGAATTTGTATGTACTTGCACTCATGTTTGTTGTTAAATTGGTTTAGGATAGCTGATGCTGAAGAGAATTTAGGTGAAAGTGAAGTTCGAGAAGCTCATTTAGCTAAATCCTTGTTTTACATTCGGATTGGTGACAAGGTATATAATATTTTAATTTATGGATGATTATAATAGTTGCTTGCTTTATTTGTATTCTTTTTCTCATCTTCTTTGTTTGTACTCTTTCGGTGTATGAACAGGACAAGGCATTGGAGCAGCTGAAGTTAACAGAAAGCAAGACAGTAGCAGTTGGGCAAAAGATGGATCTTGTGTTTTATACACTACAGCTAGGGTTTTTTGACATGGATTTTGATCTGATTTCTAAAAGCATTGATAAAGCAAAGAAGTAAGGAGATGTAGTCAAATGCTTCCCTTAATCAAAATTTCTGCACTTTGCTTCTCCAAAGTAGTCTCTCATTTTGCAACTGTTTACACAATGTCAGCTTGTTTGAAGAGGGAGGTGATTGGGAAAGAAAAAACCGTTTGAAGGTGTACGAGGGCTTGTTCTGCATGTCCACTCGAAATTTTAAGAAGGCAGCCACATTATTTTTAGACTCCATCTCAACCTTCACAACCTATGAACTTTTCCCATATGACACCTTCATATTTTACACAGTTCTGACCAGCATTATATCACTGGATAGAGTCTCTTTGAAGCAGAAGGTACATTGGTTTGGACAGATACCACTTTGTTCTGGTTTGATTTGCTCAGTGTTAATTTTACTAATTTTGATCTATACATTGCAGGTAGTAGATGCTCCTGAGATCTTAACAGTGATTGGGAAGATTCCATATCTTTCAGAGTTTTTAAACTCTCTATATGATTGCCAATACAAATCATTTTTCTTAGCATTTGGTGAGCTGAGTCTTTTATCTTCCAGTCTCTACTAATTGAATGCATGCAGATTATCTTTTGGCTTGTCCAGTTTGAAGGCACATAGTAATAATTGAGGCCGAGCCTTGGCCCAATAGTATGGGTTACAGCCTCTAAATCCAGAGCTTAGGTTGTGTCTATTTTGCCTCAACCTAACCCTGATGTCATTTGGGACCGTTGTGTTCTAATAAAACCCATCAAAATTTAATTGGCGATTCTTTCTTTTTACACCATTTTGGTTTTCTAATTGGATGATTTTCAGCTGGTCTTTCGGAGCAAATCAAATTTGATCGCTATTTGCATCCACATTTCCGGTATTATATGAGGGAAGTCAGAACAGTGGTTTACTCGCAGTTTTTGGAATCATACAAGAGTGTTACAATAGAAGCAATGGCAAAGGCATTTGGGGTGACGGTGGAGTTCATTGATTTGTAAGTGGTTTCAAATTGATATAGAAACTTTTGTTCGTGCTTTTAATATATAGGTATTTCTTTTTGAGTAATTTCTGCCTGGAGTAACCCCAATGCTGCTGTTTCCAGGGAGCTGTCACGCTTTATTGCTGCAGGGAAGCTTCACTGCAAGATAGACAAAGTAGCAGGTGTTCTCGAGACTAATCGTCCCGATGCCAAAAATGCTCTCTATCAAGCAACTATAAAGCAAGGAGACTTCTTGTTAAACCGGATCCAGAAGCTGTCCCGTGTGATTGATCTGTAAAAGTAGGTAGCCTTTCATTGTGTTGCAGAGAGTGAGATGCCAAAATTTACATGGTTTTGATCAAAGACATTGCCTTGGGACTTTGTGTCCATCATATGTTGAATGTCATGCCTATTCAACTGTATTCCTTTTTCTTTGCCCGTTCCTTTTCCCTTTGTCTTTGAACATCTCAACAATATCTGGAGCATTGATTATTTTCATCTTCTTTCAAAGCTTAAGAGTGGCATTTGACTCGTCTCTTCTGTCTTAGCTTGCAGCTATGTGTTAGGCTATTACCATGCGGGTGGGAGTTTATCGGCTTAGTCTTGGGATTTATTTGGGTTCTTTTAGATTTAGATAAAATGCAATATAAAATTATATTGAGTTTTATCCAAATCAAATTCAAATTTAATTCAAGCTTCAAAAGCACCCTCATGTTGGATTTGGATTTAGATCTGTGTTAATTTGGATGGGCGTTGACATAATTTTATATTACATTATGTTTAAATCTAGATAAACTTAAATTCTAAGTTTGAAATTTATGCTTCCCAACTAAGAAAGGGGAAAAAAAAGGAATAAGGAAAAGGCCTCAAAGTTCCACCACTGTAGATACCAAAAGAGATGCCAGGGATAGCATTAGCATGGCCCTTGGATGACTTCTCACTAGGACTGTACACGGTTCGGTTTGGTTCGGTTTTGGCCAAAACCGAAAACCGAACCGAAATTTTTGGTTTTGGGATTTTTGAAACTGAAACCGAATTGAAATTATGCTTTAATTGAAAATAAAAAATTTAGCTGTTCGGTTGCGTTTTTTCGGTTTTAAACTGATTAAAAAAAAAAAAAAAACCTTTATTTTTCATAAAGTTGTTGAAAATTTATTGAGCATTTTAATTTTTTATTTTGATTCATAATTTTAACAAAATAAAATATGTTGAACACTTTTAACAAAAATAACATTTATTTTTCATAAAGTTTTTAAAAATTTATTGTGGTTTTTTATTTTTTATAGTGGCTATATGACTATAGTGAATGTTATATTTTTACTAGTTATATATATCTCTTATATAAATCGGTTTTTTGGTTTTTTTCGGTTTGGTTTCAACATAAAACCGAAACCGAAACCGAAACCGAAACCGAAACCAAACCTTTTTATTTTTGAAAACAGCAATCGAAATCGAAAATCGAAAAACTGAACTGTTTATGGTTTCGGTTCGATTTCGGTCCGACTTTTGGTTGTTAGGTAATTTTTGTACACCCCTACTTCTTTGGTCTCTTAATGGACCCTAACAACCCATAGAGAGAGAGAGAGGGCAGTATAACACGGCTGTTTTTGCTGAGCTGCTGAAGGGTAACTTTATTGGGGTACCCACAGTTTTTAGGGCCACTGTGTCCTTATGTGGGATGTACATATGCTCAACCTGGGGGGGATATCTTTTGCCACTATCAAGTACTCTGCCTTCCATGTGGAGAAGTCCTTGCGTATATATTTTTTTCTTGGGAAAGTGAAGTGAAGGAAATGCCCAGATGTGATTTGAGATTGAGCGTCCCCCAAATTGATTTTTTCCCCTTTAGGTGGATTGAGTTTCCTTCAAGTTCCCGACTGCAATCCCATCAGCATGTCTAAGTTGTATAATGTGGGACGTGTTTGAATGCTGAGAGAAGGCTTGTGTTTTGGGGAAGCCAATTCCCCCAAAATAATTGCAGGAAATGGCTCGGCCGCATGGCCCATGGCTGTCCCTCCCTTCCTGTCAGAGTGACTTCCCACTTAGAAAATTTACTTTTTTAAAGTGAAAAGGCATATTATGAAAGAAACGCATTTATTTATATTGTCGCCTTTCCCGTTTTCTGCTGTTGGTTGTGAACTGTTTGTGAAAAAATTGAATATGATTTTATGATTTTGTTGTCATAAATATTTTATTGCCTTGAATTAAAATTTTTGGATTAAATCATTTATTATCAAATGAATTTTAAATATAATTAAAAATAAGATTTTTCATAAATTTTTTTAAAAAACCAAAGAATAATAAATATAAATTACAAAATATTTGTATTATATTTTAATTGTTATATAAAATAAGATTGTCCTTATAAAGTGAATTTGAAATATACTACTTAAGTAAAAGGACAAAAAATATTCACCTCTCCGGAGAGTTAAAAAATGTCACAAATCTCTCCTGAAATTTGCTAAAAAGACAGATCTTTCTTTAAAAAATTTTCCTTTTTGTGAAAATTGAATGCACAATGAAACAAAACGATCTTATAATGCAACAACGAATAGTGAAATATACAAAACAACATAATCACACAGATTATAATAAAAACAATAACAATTTGACAATGCCTACATCCACGAGAGCAATCGATAATGTAATTTTCACTATCTTCTGTCCAAAGATACTTTGTTACATAATACAACATGTATATATACGTTTCTCAAAGGCTTCCCCTCCAAAACCCAACCTGTCCAACGTCCTAATTCAAAAATTGAAAACAAAGGCTGAGTAACTGAGCCAAATCGTTGACGGTTTGTAGACATACCATCGACAGTTAAATATCGAGAACAAACAGTTGAAGTGACAAACTTAGAATTGTCGACTGTTTCATTGCACTAAACCAAACCGTCGATGGTTACAGGAAAACCATCGATGATTTCCTCTTGTAAGTCAGCATTTTTGTTTTCTCATTGTACATGCATTCCACTCAATCATATTAGCCGCGTATTACAACAACCTTATTACTTTCTAGTATTATACACGGTGTTCTATGCTTTAGAACATTTTATGAAGAGATTTGGATTTTCTTTATATAATTAATTCTTGGTCGTGTAGATGTAAAAGAGCTTACAACATAAAAAAGTAACGATGCTTGACTACTATAAATTACTAGCTAGACATTTGGTCTGACAAATTACATTTTAAAATCATATGCCGAGAAATTTGGATGCCTACCCATGGGAATTTAGGTTAACAAAAAATGAGATTAGAATTTATTTATTTATTTATTATGAATCCTCAAATGCCCACCATATGATATTCATTGGAATGAACCAAACATGTCATAACAAATTCATATTCGTATGAGAATTTTCAAACATTTCTTAAAATTTGAGTTGCAAAAAAAATTGAGATATGAATATCTTGTGAGCATACCATAGTGGGTTTCTAAAAACTCTAAAATGTCTATTATAAAATTTTCAAAATGAACCAAATATGAATATAAAGAATTGAAAATTCACATTCCCAAAAACTTCAAATACTTCTTAAACCGAATTAGTATATAATATTTTTTTCACCAAACCCTATTTGCATTTGTGACATGATAGTTGAAAAAATTTATGAAAGTGATTTATGTGACATTTGATTTGTAAAAGTTGTTTATTTTGTATTTTCCTTTTCTTGTGGGTCACGCCAGGTTCCATGCTTATGCAAAAAACTTAGCACATTTTATAAACCTACAAACTTGGAAAATGATCCTCCTAAGAATGCATTATTAATTTATAATCTCTCTCTCTCTCTCTCTCTCTCTCTCTCTCTCTCTCTCTCTCTATTATATATATATATATATATGATAAGATGGTGAAGAAGGGTTTTGAGAAACCTAATTGATTGAGTGCTAGGGTAACCGACTCTAGCAAGTGCCCTAATGGCTCTAAGAGATGGGACTGCTGTTCCAAATTTGGTGCACATGGAGTCCTAAAGCCGTAGGGTATTTGCCTTATACCCTACAGGCATAGGAATATATATACACACTTGTGTGCAGAGCTGTGAATATGGACATGTATATATATAGTGAAGCAGTACTTGGAACAGCAGCCCCATCTCTTAGAGCCATTAGGGCACTTGCTAGAGTCGGTTGCCCTAGCACTCAATCAATTAGGTATCTCAAGACCATCTTATCATATATAAATATATATATGATAGAAAGAAAACACCCCAAGAATGTATTTTTTGTCTATTAGCATTTAGCATCCTAAGAAGGAAAAGGGCCCCCATCCCCATCTGTCTTGTGTATGTTCAATCTCTCTCCCTCTCCCTCTCTGTCTGTCTCTCACAAACACACACACACAAAAGGTGAGATTTCTTTTGCTGCAAGCACAAGCAAAGGATCATTCATGAGCAAAGCCGGCTAGAGAGTAGATGGGTAAGTAGTAGAATGGGAAAAGGCAAAAGGCAGACCTAGAATTTCTAGGAGTGGCAGAGATGTTGACCGTAAGAAATCCAAAGCAATTAGACCTTGGTTTGATTTGTGATTTAGAGGTTTGAAGATAATTTTTCTTTTTGTTTTTATTTTTATTCTTTCCTTTTTCTACTTTTTGATTTTTTGTTTTGGAGCCCTGCAAGTCTTTGAGGTCTCCTGTTCACATTATAAAGCCATTAAAGAGAATTTGAACTCCTAATTTTATGAAGGGTGAGCTTAATCAATGGACCAAAAGTTAGGTTGAGATTTATTTGTAATTGACTAGTTGTGGTCCTTAACTATTACATGGTTTTGTATTTTAATAAATTATGGGAACGATAATTTCACATGAAGTTAAAGCCCTATTTGAAACTCAGAAAATATTTGAAAAAAAAATATAAAAAAATCCGCATTTTCATGTTTGGTTATTAAGGAAAGTGAGAAAGAAAATAAAAAAATATTACAAATTTATGAATAAAATTTTAATTTTAGAAATTATTAATATATATATTTTTAAATTTTTGGTCATATTAAAATAAACTTTTATTTTTGATAATATTTACGATTAGCTTGGATTGAGGATTTTATTTGAGAAAAGGAAAGGAAAGGAAAATAAGGAAGAATTTTATTTTCTCTTATATTTTACTTTTATATTAAATTCTATTAAAAATAAAAATTTATTTTTATATGATTAAAAATTAAGAAAAACTAAATATTAATGATGTATAAAGTCAAAGTTTTGATCATAAATTTGGTATATTTTTTACTTGACAACCAAACATGAAAATGTTGATTCTTTAATATATTCTTTTAATTTTTCTAATATTTTCTGAGTTTCAAATAGAACCTTAATAGAGAAGGAAAATATAAGGAAAAATGACTTTTCTCCTTATTTTATTTTCCTTTCCTTTCTTCAATCAAAATGTTTGATACAAATATACCCCCGAGAAACCATTCAAACTTACGCATTGTTTATTGATACAAAAAAAAAAAAAGTGGAGACTTTCATCATAAAGGAAAACTTCTGTGATAAATAAATAAAAAAATTATATTTTTCAGAGTAGAATGTTATATACAAATTTTGTTGCCCGATGAACATGAACAATGACATATATACAACAACAACAACAACAAAATCAAGTGGGATCGGCTATATGAATCATTTTCCGCCAATTTATGCGAATTCGGTAAGGATTCATATCATAGTGATGCTACGTAACGTAACCCTCCTCCTTAATCCGGGTTTGGGACCTGTTGTGTAAAAAAAAATTAAGACATTAAGTGCATCTCAGGCGAAATTAACAATGACATATATACAAAAAAAAAAAAATTGTAATACATCCATGTATCGGATAAATCTTTCTTTCAAAACATATATGTTCAAGCAACATGCCAATCTCATAAAATGTGGTTCAATTTATTAATTTTTTTAAAAAGGTGAGACATTTGTTTTTTAGAAACAAATAAAAAAAATATTAAAAATAAAAATAAATTGTTTGAAAATAAGAGTAAAAATTATAAACGTTCATAAAAAGGACAAGAAAGTGGGTAGTTAAGGTAGTTTAAAAAATGAATTCATTTTTAGTGTTCATATCTTCTTAAATTTTTTATTTAACTACAAAATTTATGAATTGATTAAGCAAATATATAGGCAAACATTAAAAATGAAAATTATCACTATTATTTTATTAATGAGTCTATTTCTTTAGATGTACAATAACACTTATAAAAAAAAATCCACTGGTATTATTAAATTATATGTTTAAAAATAATAGATTTTAAATTATTATTATTTTTGATTATGATCTGTGTGCAAAAATAAAATAATGAAACTATTATTTTAAATATATTGATGGTAACAGCTTATATTCTTGGGTTTCTCTTTCTCGGCCACAATTCCTTAGAAGAGGAGATAGCATAGCTTTCCCTCTCTCTAGTTGGACTCCGAGAATAAAAAATACCGCCTGAACCCAAAACCAAAAGGAAATGGTTCACGAATTCCCTCTGATTGAGAAGAACTGTTCAAGCAGTATGCTTTCTCTCAAGCTCGAAGATTTTCGTGAAAGGCTCTCTACCCAATTTAGACCCTGGCATCGTTCCTTCCAATTCTGGATACGGGCAGTTGATATCTACACTGGGTACAAGGTCTCTCTCTCTCTCTCTCTACGTGTTCTTCATTTGAGCAATACCCATAAGGCATTTCATTGATTATCTTTCGACATTTGAAGTTCTGTTGCTTGTTTCTGTTAGAGTTCTCTCTCTCTCTCTCTCTCTCTGGGGCTTTCCGTTTATGTAGGGGCCGTCTTGTGTTGTGCCTTGATAGGTGTTACAACTTCAAGCGAGTTTCGTGAAGGATGTGCAGAAGCAGGAGGCAATGTGGGAAAGACAGCATGAACTTGCGGCGGATAAGATACATGCTATGTGCTGTGACCTTGGTGGGTTTTTCCTCAAGGTACTTGTTGTTATGTCTCACTTTTCAAATGGGTCTCTGTCTTTGTGCTGAATTACATTATTTTTGGAGTGAGCGTGGTCTAATTCAAAAGGGTTCTATTGTTTATTTATTTGCTAGACTGAAGTTTTTATTTGGTGTCATTAATTTCGTTATTTTTCAACTGAGTGCCCGATGTTTGACTGTTTTGTTTAGTTTCTTTGCTTTACCCTCTCTCTGGTTGCTGGGAAACTTGCGGAAACGGAAACAAATGAGAAGTTGAAGCTCTTAGAAAAATCTGAAGCGTATTAATCGTGCTGTTCTAGATTCGATAGATTGTGGAAACCCCTGAAACAGACCAAATTTGTTGGAATTTCTTGTTTTCTTGCTAATTTAAAACATAGCATTTTTTTTAATAAAAAATTCCATCATTTTCCCGCTAGTTCCTTAGCTACCAAATGGAGCATTGATTGTTGGAAAGAAGTTTTTGTTTTATGGCATGTGTGCTGGATGTTGATATTATCTGGGTTGAGATTTGATTTAGGTTGCTCAAATTATTGGGAAGCCTGACTTGGCCCCAGCAGCATGGGTGAGAAGGCTTGTGACACTCTGTGATCATGCCCCTGCAACCTCTTTTGATATGGTTCAACTTGTGTTGGAGAAGGAGTTGGGTAGAAGTGTTGGTGAAATTTTTGAAAGATTTGATGTGGATCCTCTTGGTTCTGCTTCAATTGCTCAGGTATCTCTCAATAGGAAATCTCTACCCAGCTAAAAGTTTGGTGTTGTAAAGTACAGTTATGATGACATTTAATGTATTCTATTCTTCTATCTGCTCCGGATTAAATTATATTTTATCATGACTTGTACGAAATGGCCATAGATGAGTCACATGCTGAATTGTCGAATTATAGTATTAAACTTCATGCCAGTAACTTGCTTGTTATGGAGAATAATTACAAACTACTTGGGGCTGATTACGCTTACACTGCATATTCACAACTCATTTCCCACATCAGCAGTGTAAAGGGGAGGACTTGGATGCTCAAGCAGGTTCACAGAACTTTAAATAGAAGTTAGGAACTTGGGGGGACCTAGGCTCAGTAACAAGTTGGGTCCTCCAGCTTCGTTCAGCAGTTATACAGGTGAAATTTCCTGTTATGTGGTGGAAACCATGAATGGGAGTTTATCATGCCCCACATCCTGCAGTAGATTAATGGGAAAAAAAATATTGGGTACAAAACTAGGTCCAAAGAACTTCAAAGACAAATCAAATTAGCTTTTTTTATTTTTTTGGAGGGGGGGAGGAGGGGGTTTGGAGGGTAGGGGCTCATGCTACATGGGCTGAGTCTGTATGAGTCATCCATGACCTGAACTATTTATGGACAAGTCAAAGTCAAAATTCAGCTCTTTGTGACAGATCATGACCCCCTCCTGAGCCCCAAAAATATGGCTAGCTTTGCATGTATTGAGTATTGACAGGTTGGGTCGATCAAGAATAGTAACCCCTGTTTTTGAAACTCTGTTTGAGTCTGCAGTGTTCTGATTTTGAACCTTCTTAAAAATTCACAAATACACACTCAACACACACATTTCTCATTTTATGTCTTAAATATTATCTAATATGAATACATATTATCTTGTGTGTGCATACACATATATAATCAGTGGGATGTATCGCTGAATAAGAGAGGCCTGTAAGATTATATTTTTTGAGAAATAAGCTCCTCCCTTTCCCTCCATCTTTCCACCCAAGATTGAACAGGGTAGAAAAGTAGCCTGGATGGAAATGTCATTTGCCTACTTTTCTCTTCCTTCCTCTTTTCCTTCCAATCATATACATATAAAAATTCATTCCTTCTTCTTTCTCTCCTTCCCCTTCCTTCCTCCCAATTTTCCTTTGCCCATGATGGAGCTTTAAATTCAACTTTTTTCAAAATTTAAAACCTTGATGACTTCAGCAGTCCCACGACTAAAAGATAATAAAGAATTTCACAATGCTCAAGTGTTGCAATGTACCTTCATTCTCTCTGGGGATATCTATTCAGCATGAGTGGGATATCTATTGAAGAAGTGATTTTGATGCTCAAAAATTTTATCTGACATTTGTTTGATCTCAATCTATTATAGGTTCATAGAGCAAGATTGAAAGGTGATAAAAGTGATGTTGTTGTCAAGGTAAGAGAACTTGGAAGTGATTTCTGCTACCTCGGTATATGCATGATTATAAGTGCATTGTAGGTGCAACATCCTGGAGTTCAAGAATTGATGATGACAGATATACGTAATTTGCAAGCTTTCGCTTTATACATGCAAAAGACAGATATCAAATTTGATCTATACTCCGTAACCAAGGAAATGGAGAAACAGGTAACTTTATGTTTGTGTGGTTGTTCCTTTTAGGTCTACCTGGCCTTTTATTTTTCAATTGTTTTTTAGGTAAAGGCTTAAAGCTTGTGTGGATGTTTCTTTCACACACTATTAGTTCAATAACTGCCCCAGTATAATGAAGGTTGAGAGGATTGGGGAACTTAAAAAAAGTTAGGCAATAATACCTTAGACCTGTATCTGGTTGTAAGCAATAAAGTTGTATTATGGTATGTTAATATATACAAGTTCCAACGGCCTCACTGGATCATACTTTTATGATGTACATGCTGCATATAACATGCTGCATATATCTCTCAGGTGATCTCAATGCGTCAAATTGTCATTTGTTCCAGTTATTTTAGATCTTCAACTAGATCTGATGAAAAAATTTTTGGATCTTGAACTAGTTGCTGAGCAAACCTTCCTTGTTTTTCTGTCATTGTCTGTATTATGTACTCTTTTTTGGGTAAGCTTCTGTGCATGATCAACATTAATGTGGGTTCAGTTCCTGTCCTAGTTGAACAAAGCTTGGTTGGCTATTTTTCTGTCATTCTAATTAGTTGTTACTGAGTTTTGTGAGCTTTGGGCCTCTGTAGTTTCTCTATTCTAATTCTAACAGGAATTAAGATATATGCATGTCATTCTTTAAAAAATCAAATTTCAAGCCATTGCATTTTCATAACTTTATTTGATTCTTAGAGTAAATCCTGAAAAATTGACCATTCTGCACTACTATTACTGAAATTTGACAATAACATGCTATTGCTGTTGGACTAATGAAAATTTATGGATGAGTTGCCCTATCTTACTCTGCACATTGTTGATTTGGTTATTTTTTGAAAGTACTTCTCGCGCTGTGCAGAAATCAAAGTAGTTTTTTCTGATGTCTCAAAATCTCAGCAGTTGCTTATGAAATGCTATTTTGAATTAATGAGTGGTAGCTTTGAGGTTTGAGATACAGTTAGCGGTTATTTTTGTACAATTGTATATTAGATGTGTTTTTGTTCTACAAAGGTCCAAACTATTGATGAATTCACTTCCAAGTCATTATGTTGATGGAGATTATATCATGAAAATATTATATTCCAGATTCTCTAAACTTCGAGCTTCTTTTACATTATGCTAAATCTGATCACGATTTTCTGAATATTTGTCTGTTTTCTTTCAAGATTGGATATGAATTTGACTTTATGAGGGAGGCAAAAGCTATGGAAAGAATTCAACAATTTTTGTATAAGAACAACAAAAAATCTCCTGTTTTGGTGCCGCGGGTGATCCGCGATATGGTGACTAGGTATGTTATGCTGTATTATATTTTTATGTGGATGTGACTTTAAACTTGAACTAGGAACTGTAGTTTCGAATTATCTTGATGATATTGTGCTGCTTGATTCTTTTTAACTGTAAAGCTTTGTGTATGCTATAAATAATAAGAGAAAATTATGTCTTGAAGCTGCTTATTAAAAAAAAAAAAAAAATGTTTCAAGTATCTCCTGTTCCATTTTTGATTTGTTTCCTTCGTAGATATAACTGTGTTGTGTTCGCTTAAGGAGTTGATCTCAATAAGTAAATTCAACTG
The DNA here is from genome assembly GCF_029873635.1 of Malania oleifera. Lineage (NCBI taxonomy): Eukaryota > Viridiplantae > Streptophyta > Magnoliopsida > Santalales > Ximeniaceae > Malania > Malania oleifera. Next base: position 105,827,842 of record NC_080423.1, read on the forward strand.
CTCAAAGCTCTCTTGAGTTCTTTCTATTTGCAGAATTCTACTGAGTGAATATTTTGTGCAAAATTCCTTTGTGACATGAAATTTGCATGTAAGATTCTTGAATGGTTGACACATCTTTAGGTTTCTGGGCAGAAATAAGTCTCACTGCAAGTGTAGGTAATATGATGGTACCAATTGGTGCCCAGTACAAAACAAGTCAGCAGAACCAATTAATTAAGTGCATTAGGAAAGGAACCTAGGTAGCAAGGTGAATATAATTATATGGAAAATAGCAGAAAGACCACAACTGATTAATAGTATGCTTACTATTTGGGGCATTTGCATGAGGCACTCTTCTCATGCTTTGGGGCTTGTATCATGCCAATGAAAATTTGGATCTATACTAAAAAATGATGGTTAGGATTAGTATTTGTGTTGCTAAAAAAAAAGTTGGAATGAGTTGTGATACATTGAGCATGGACTTGTGGCCTGGGGTGCTTGTGCGTTGGGGGGAGGGGGAGGGGGAGCGGGAGATGGTCAGAGTTCGACTTCTTTGGCTTTTAAATATTTAGGTGAGGCAAGTACTGCTACTCCGACCAACTGTTCAGTTCTGTTCAAGGTTACTCTCATAATTCTGGACATTACCAGTCATCACCACGGTTTCACCTTGCTATTTTCTTCTGCCAATATGTGAAGTCTAAAGGATTTTATTGAATAATTTGTGTGGATAATCTGCACTTTGCAGTTTTACTTTGTGAAATTCTCCTACTTAAGTGCTGACCCTCTCCCTTCTTTTACTTTAGCTTTTGGTGAATAAAAATTTCTCTCTTTGTTAGGAGGGTCTTGGTAATGGAGTATATTGATGGAATTCCAATCCTCAAGCTTGGGGATGAGCTAGCCAAAAGAGGCATAAATCCTGGCAGTAAGATTGCAGCGGTGGCAAAGCAGTAAGCTCCTAGATTATCTCTGAGAGTATGAAGTCCTTTTCCCATATTTGCTTTATATATAATTAGCCACCACCTATTAAAGTTCATTTTCTCTCTTTTCTTTCATTTTTTTTTTCTTGCAATGTTCTCTTATTGGCTCTGCTGTGCCAGTAATAACAAAGCCAGTGTTTTCCATTGACCTAATATCTTTCTAGCTGCTAATTTTTCTGTTTTTCTTTTCTTCTCTACACCCAATCTCCCCAGTTCCACCCCCCCATCTCCCACTCCCTCAATTACTTTAATAAAAAAAGTTTCTTGAAAAACCTTTTTATTTTGCTCGTATACATAATTTCATGAGGCAAACTTTGCCTCACTATTAACAAGCTATCTACTGATGTTTCTTTTCTCCCCGCTATAACAAGCAAGAAACTTACATTATTTTTTGGGAGAATCCTTGAATTTGGATTTGTGTGGATTTAGATAAGATGAAATACAAAATTGTTTTGAATTTTATTCAAATCCACCCAAATCCAAATTCAGGGCCCAAATTCCATGTTCCCAAGTGCAGCATGAGTGAACTTCAGAAAAAGTGTAATATGCTGAACTGAAATTTCTGTTAATGCAGGAATATACTTAAAAGCTTGACATTAGCATACGGAGAAATGATACTGAAGAGTGGTTACTTCCATGCAGATCCCCATCCTGGAAATATTCTAATTTGTAAAGGTTCAGAGGCAAGCATGGCATTGAATTTATTTTTTGAAGTTCAATTTAATATTTAATTGTTCTTCCTTATACTTTATCTCCATGGAAGTTTAGATTGATAGCTTTGTGACCTGGAGGTCACAGGTTCAAGGTGTGGAAACAGCCTCTTGCAAAGATGCAAGGAAGGCTGTGTACTGTACTCCCACTGTGGTCCACCCTTCCTTGGACCCCACATACATGGGAGCTTTGTGCACTGGGCGGCCCTTTAGTTGCACTGAAGATGAAGCAATTTAAATAAATAGATAAATGAAATATTTTATTTTTAAGATATTCAAACTTCTTCTTCAGGTTGCTCTGCTGGACTATGGACAAGTGAAGGATCTGCCAAACGAATTGAGACTTGGATATGCTAATCTAGTTCTTGCTATGGCTGATAATGATGCTATAAGAGCATCAGCAAGCTACAGGTGCTATCCGTCACCCATACAATGCTTGCTTCTTATCCTTCTATTGTACTTGCTGTTTGTTTGTCAAGATAGGAAGAAAAAGGCTGGAAATGTTGAGCAACAATTCACAGCAATGCAAACAGTACATTTGAAGATAGACACAAATGGGAAAAGTTTAAACAAGAGACTAGTTGTGATTGTCCTAGCTGTCACACACTCTTAATCCTGATTGCATCAAATTGATCAATTCATTAGCAATCAATTAGCGTCTTCTCAAGTGTTGGTGGTAGTTACAAAATTGCTAGCTTTAACCTTTTATGTAATATTGATGCCCTGGAATCTGGTAGCAAAATAGATACAGGAATACTCTGAGGTCCTATTGTGTTTTATTTTATTTTTTGCCTGGGATTCATGTTTATAGTTGCATTACTGGTGTTTAGGGAGCTTGGCATAGATACCTTAAGTAAATGTGAGGATGAACTGAAGGAATTGCTGAAGTTGGCGCAGACAATGTTTGATACTAAACTACCCCCTGGAGTTGTGATGCTGCAACCTTTCTCGGAGGAGTCTTCAATAAAAAAAATTGCTGTTCAGGTATATGTGGGACTCCCTATTATTATTAACCATCATCTTTCCAATCTCTGCCTTAAGTTGTCCACGGTGAGGAAAATGCCTTCAATTGTGTGAATTGGTGGAAGACAATTTATGTAGCCAACCCCACCTAGTGAAACTTAAGGCTTGGTTTATTATTGTTGTCATCCAATATCTACTCCTTATAGTCAGATATTGCTGCTGGAAGCATGTTTGCTTTTGTGCGCTCACAAAAAATTGGTTAAAGATGAGTTACCAGAAAACAGGGGTTTTAGTATATGTTAACAGAGTAAAGAATGCTGGGCTGAACTAAAGGACAAGAAAATACACAACTCTATACACTCTTACTCCACAAGAACAAAATGAGAGCAGAACCTACTGAAAAATTTTAACCTTTATAAATCCAGGACTTACCTTGCCTTCTAGTTGCTACTGTCCAAGCCATTCAATATCCTTTTTTTGATCAGTAAAAAAGGTATGCATTAGAAGGGCATCAAGGGGATTCCTGACCATAGTACAAGAAAGCAATCACCCTGTAGGGTGTTACAAAAATAAAAAATTACATCAAACTCATTTGCACCTAGTCCACTACGCCAACTAGTAGCTGCAGTAAACCACTGCTCTTTTCTGAACTGAACCATCGAGATTGAATTTTTGAAAACCCTTCTATTCCTCTTTTTCCAAGCAAACCAGAGAATTGTGAGAGGAATGAGAGACAAATCTTTCCTCTTTTTCTTTGTTGCCCAGATCCCTCTCCAGGCCCCGAGTTCCCCTCCCACAGCACATAGTTTAGTGTTTCTCTCCTGCCAAATATGATACATCAAACTTTGCCAAGGTTTTGCTTTCTAAAAATCAATGATAAACTAAAGTTTCCAAGGTTTTGCTTTCTAAAAATCTATCATTTTTGAACTTCTGAAGCCATTTGCACCCAAAATATCCTCTGTCAAGGTAAAACCCACACGGAGAGTTGGCATCTTTGCAGGATGAACTAATATAACCTTTGGTTTGTAGCATGGGAAAAAAAAAAATTTTAAAAAGAGCATTTACAGTCTTCAGAGGATGCCCACTTAATTGGTATGCCTTGAGACTAGATTGTATATTTCATTTCTAGGGTTGGTCTTGCACTTGGAACCATCCTTTGATTCCTAGTTGTCTGAAGGATGCCTCAGCCTCATCAATGGCAGATTCCAAGGTCTTACCCAATATGCCTCCTAAAGGATCCAAAACTTCCAATTGTTATATTGGGTATTTTTTTTGTTGAAAAATTTATGGTAAATGTCTACCAATGCATAGATCTGCATCAGATGCTGTTTCCAGAATGTCTCTGGAGAACCTAGGTGCTTACTTTGAAGGGCATTAGGAATTGCCTTATGCTTAGCTGTTCTAGGAATTTGGGTCATCTCAGACACATTTTTTTTGGTTATAAAGTTTAAATCATATAATCCTGTGAATATGAGGCTGTAAGTTTCACTGGTTACCCAACAAATATATTCCACACTTACTGTTATGACTCTGTCTTAGTGTCTTGAATAAAACATACACAATTGTACCTGAGACTGAGATAGATAGAGAGGGTTAGGTTTTTTACTTTTTTAGATTGATCCATCTTTGTAATCTTCCTCATCCTTTGTGAAATCTTTTGTAACTTCACCTGTGGAGATAGGCTTTCAAGCCAAATCCCATGTATGCTTTGTGTGTTTTATGTGATTTTGTCATGTTTGGTCATTCTGTTGTTGATGATTGTACCACTTCTTTTTCTTTCTTGCTTGCTTTTTAGTTGTTATAGATCCTCCTCCAGGGTTCCTAGAAAATTCCCCTTTTTGAGGTGGATCTCTTTCCATTTTCTTCTTTGGGGGTAACCTCTTGATGTTTTGATAATTGCTGCAAGATGTATACAGTATCTGCTGCCTTTTCTGATTTAGTTGCTCAATCTTAACTTTGCGTTACCAACCCTGTCTTGATCAGTGTGTCTTCTGCTGTGACCTTCTATCCTGGCTAATTATCAGGGGTCCGCTTCAATTTTTTTGAGCTTTAGTTTTCGTAGGGATGATTCGAGGTTTCAAGCCGTGGTAGTATTGCCTATGATTGTATTAAAGACTCTCTCTCTCTCTCTCTCTCTCTCTGAGGCACCCATATGTGTTTTGCCCCTTTTTTTTTATTGATAAACTAATGCCTATAAAGCACAGCGAGGACAGTACAACATGACAGATACGGAGACGTGAAAAATCCAAAAAATATAGGACATGATATTGGAGGGACACGCCTATTAATACTTGTACAATACAATATTGTATATAATAAATTATGCATTGGAAATATTAAGTTCTTATTTACATGAAACACAATTGAGAATCCAATGTAAAGCGTATGCATCTTCTTATTTGTTTTTGGTAGTATGTTTTTTTGAGAGATCCTCGTAGCTTTGTTCAATTTTATTATTATTGTTATTATTATTATTTTTTGTTCTTTTCATAATGTTTGGCATTCATACACTAATAATAGGGATATCTACTATATGATATCATGAACATGAAGTGTGGGATGGAATGTGGGGCTTCGATTGTGGAACAAGCAATGAAGTCTTCGTATCTGGATTTTTTATACTGCTACTTAACGCATGAATTTTCCTCATCAGATAAATGTTGTTGCAGGCTTTTCCCGAAGAGCTATTCTCAGTTCTTCGGACTGTGCACCTACTAAGAGGACTTAGCGTTGGTCTCGGAATAAACTATTCTTGTGCTGAGCAATGGAGACCCATTGCAGAAGAGGCTCTGTATTCTGCTGGTAGACTACAAGGTGGTCTTTCTCAACTCCAAATCTAAGAGGACACTTAGACATCCCTCAGGAATGAATTAAACCCAATTTTAGACTTAACTTGAAATTGTCATGAGTGCGACCAAGATATGAAGAATTGACTTCATTTTGTAGCTATTTGATAAGCCAAGAAATCAGTCTGATGTAGTCAGACGATTGCATCGACTTTATCCTAATGATAGATGCTTGTCTTTGAAGCGTCTTGGATTTTATTTTATTTTATTTTATTTTTCACAATTCCATGGATGTCCAAATGTGTCCATTGGATCAATATGCTGGGTTTTATGCGTGACATTCTAAACTTGTACTTTCAGAGAAGGATCTGAAGAGTAGAGCGCGTAGGCGCAGTTCTCTTAGAAAAATATTTCGGAGATAGAGGCTTATCGAGAATGGTGAGCAGGAATCACTCTTGGAACTTGGTATCTCAATGTACTTACAGATTCATGTGCCCCTTTTTCCTTTATTTATTTTTCCATTATTTATTAGTCAATATTATGATTATCACTAATATTATTTGTTGGGTCTTAGCAAGAATTTCTAACTTCAAAGGGTGTTCTGGACCTCTGGTGCAGCTTGGAGGTATATAATTTTCTACTGGGCATTTCAGACGCCTTCTTTTGGGAAGGACTTGGCGGGGGTGGGGAAGGCAATAGCTGTGGGGCATTTGGAATTCAACATATTGCTGTCATACATGCTTACTTTGAACTTCTCCCAAGAGAATCTGCCGCTGAATTCCTTCAGATATTCCTCATAACAATGTAATTGATAGAAATTGATGTGGAAATCGAGTATATGATGCACAGTGGAATAATTAAACTTGCAGCAAATGATGAAGCACCAAGAACACAAATTCATACGCAACTAGTAAATCTGAAAACGAGTAAAGATAAAAATACGAGAATATGCGTGGTTCGGTAATGCCTACATCCATTGGAGCACCAATATTTCACTATGAAATTGAAAATTTACAATACACTTCATACAATGATCTCTCTATATCCAATATGCCAAGGATTTATTTAACAACTCCTCAGAGGTTTTCCTTTAAAAACCCAATCCTCCCAACGTTTTAATTCAAAATTAAATTCTTCCTCGTAGCTCAGGAGCACTCGTCGATGAGACACAGAAGATCACTCGTCGACTAGTATGATCACTCATTGACGAGTCAGATTTCATGCTCATGGTATCTCAAAGATTCTGTAATTTCCAGTTTCTCGGTATCTACTCATCGACGAGTCACTGTGAGCACTCGTCGAAGAGAACAAGACATTCGTCGACGAGTCACTGCTGCACTCTTCAAGAATTTAACCCATATGCTTTTTATCTTCTGTTTATGAGCCCCAAGTATAAGAGCCACACATGCAAATATAACAATCTCTACCTTGGTGATTATATGTGTTGTAATCATTAAAAAAAAAAAAAAATTGTTTTTAAAAAAAATAAACTAAATTAAAATTTTAAAAAATTAAATTCATTAAATAATAATTATTAATTAAATTATATAATATAATAATAATAATAATATAATATTATAATGATATATATATATATATATATATATATATATATATATATATATATACATCTTGAATGATTTAAGAATCCTTCAGGCGTAAGTCATTGTAGAGAGCCCCCTGATCTCCTCGTCTCCTCTTTCTCACTCTCCTCCATCTCGTCTTCGTTTCTCGGCCGATCAAAAATCCGAAAATATCGTTGGGCTTTGCTCGCCGCCATCGACATTTCTACTAGAGCGGATTTGTCGTGAGAGCGGTGTAGGCATATCTCTTCGGGTAAGGCTAAATCTTAAACTTATCTCAACTTTTCTTAAATTATAAGTCCCATTAACAAACGGAAATTGTCAGGAGAATCGTGGGGAGATTCTCTACAATCTAGTCGGAGCGGGTTTTCAAATTAGAGTTACGGGGTATCAATCTTAAATCGGGGATAAGTTTGATAATTTAGACTTTTATTGGACTATTTAGGGTATTTAGAACTTAGAAAAATTTTAGGAAAAGTTACTCTAAGAATTATGATGGATAATATGGTGAAATTTGAATTTCAGGACTTTAGGGGTTTTTGAACACCTGGGGCATAGGCCGGGTTGTTATCGGGTTTTTCAAGAATCTGGTAAGGGGATTAAGTTAAGTCAGGAATTTTATTTAATTTGAACTGATTAAATTAATATATATATATATATATATATATTTATTCATTTGAGAATTTAAATGCTATTTTGGAAACTTACCATTCGAAATGAGTTTTACAAACGTAGGATATACGGTATAATATTTCGAATAAAATGAACGGTGGAAAGTTTGTTTATTTAAATGGATATGTTAGAATGTGGAAAATTGTGTGGCAGATGATTTAATTTGTATGAATTATTGTATATTTGGATTTGGGATTTTGAAATACTGGAATTGTTGTGGAAAATACTGAAAATTCTTGTGAAAATACTGGAACTGTTTATGAAATGCAGGGGTTTGACCTAACGACCAGTGGCTGGGTATTGTTTGATTGGCCAAGGGCTAGGATTATTAATTGACGGTCGAGGGTTGAGTTTTATTTGATGGCTATATGCCAAATTGTATTTTTGGTCGGGGGCCGAGTTTTTGGAATAATAAGAAATATATGTGAAATGATGTTTTAAATGATATTTTCTATTATTTAAATTGCATGATATGCTTTATGAACCCTGGGGACTAGTGTAGTGTGAGCATGATATCGTTGCTAGAGATTTGTTATGTGGCTGTGTGTGCCCAGACCTGTGCTAAGAGGTGTAGGGTGACCTTGTCCGATTTGCCTACGTGAGGAGAATGCACCCTTGGGTGAGGGCAATCGGACCAGCAGTTAGAGCTGCATGTACCCATGGAGTATGTTAGCGAAGAGTATAGATGACTACTGTCTGCGTAGATCCCCCAGGACATTAGTCCAACTTTCGGACTGCACAACCTGTGTCATAGGGATGTAAATGACGTGTTTGTCACAAGGAGTGTTTTATATGCATATCTGTTAATTTATGTGTGTAAGAACCCGAAAAATATAAAATGGATTTTCTGTAGATTTCGTCAACGAAGCTAGATTTCGTTGACGAAGGCAGTAGACTTTTCATTGATGAAATTCAAGGTTCGTCGACGAAGAGAAGTCGAGAGATTTGGAAAAGTTTAAATACCAGACTTCGTCGACGAGGCTATCGACATCCGCGACAAAATCCTTGACTTTTTGTCGATGAAGGTACTTTTTGTCGACGAAAATCGAGCGGGTCAAAGGCTTACAAAAAGGGATATTTGGGTTTTCTTCTTCACTAAGTCTCTCTCTCTCTCTCTCTCTCTAAATTCTCTCTCTCTCTCTCTCTCTAGATTTCCTCGCCGGTCGTTGATAGAATCAGAAATCCGAGGTTACCACGAGGATTGTGGAAGGATTCTCTACAACTTCTACGGATCGGAATCTCGTTTTGGAGATTTTCGGGTTTCGGGCCAAAATCGAGGTAAGGCTCGGTTATCATTTCTGATTCTGTATATGTGTAGTAGTATGGATTATAAACATGTTTAGTATTGTGGTTTGTAGATTTTGGAGTCTCGGTTCATAGTTTTGAGGGTCGTAGAGTTCGTGGTTTGGTTTCGGGTTAAGGTAAGGGGATTCTGTTTATATCAGTTCATTTTTGAAATCAGGATCGGTAAGCCTGTAGGCTACGATCATATGTATATTTTGGCTACTTATTTCGGGAAATCTATCAGGTGAAAACACGAAATTTTCGGGTTACAATTTTCGGGAAAATTAGGGATTTCGGGTATCATCTCTTGTTTGATTGGAAAATCGTTCATGTTGTTTAAACTGTATTATTGAGGTGATCGTAATCCATATTTGCATAAACTGTATATTTGAAATTGTAAACGATATGATTTGTCATAAACCAAATAAGTGTGGTATGTGTGCATGTACGTAAATGTTTTAGGTATTTGTGAAAAACAACTATGTGGGGCTTATTACCGTACGCTGAAATGTATAGGGACGTGAGTTCCAAAGTGATTCCAGGTTTTTGTGAAAAACGGCTTGGGGCGGCTGACTACTGTACGCCATAACAGCTAGGGGTGGCTAACTACCGTACGCTGTAGCAGCTAGGGGCGGCTAACTACCGTACGCTATGCACTGTAACGGTTAACTACCGTGGGCAAGAGTGGCCGGCTCTATATCCGGGTTGCGAAATATCACCAAGAGTGGCCGACTCTATATCCGGGGTGCGAAATATCACCAGTATGATTCGGTTGGTCACCAAATGTAGCAACGGACCACAGTGGGCCTAGGTTGACGTAGCGTAGTTTGCATATGGTAACGTAATTGGGGTTAGACCAGGTGACCTTGTGTAGTTGCATATGTAGCAATGGATTCACTATTGGGTCTGAGTTAGAAACCTTGGTAGTTTAATGTGTTGGAACGTAACCGCTGTGAGACTAGGTGACTTGTGCAGTTGTGAGTAGCGTGACGACACTGACCATATGTATGTATGTATGTATTTGAGTATCATATGAACTGGAATGGTTTTGTGAAAATATTGGAACTATATAAAATTGTATGGAACTTATTTTGAAACTGTATGTATTGTTTCAAATTGTATCGTATGAATGTGTTATAAAGTATGAAAATGACACCGGTATGTCACACACTGATATAACCTGTTTTCTCCCTTACTGAGAGGTGTCTCACCCCGAATATATACAAATGTTTTTCAGATCCTTCGGGTAGCCGTAATTAGCATCCTAGCATCCGAAAGCGAGGGGTGTTGTTTAGCTACTGCTAGTGCTTGATAGGTATGAGTTTTTGTAACCGGGTTATCGTGATGGATTTTGTAGACGCCCGTAGTATGTATGGTATTCATAGAGATGTTTACCCTAGTATGTATAGACTCTGGTATGATACTTTTATGTATGGAAGACTGTTTTCCGTTGCGTATTCTGATGAGTATGGATGTTCAGATATATGTATATAGGGCATCCGTTAACCCCACGGGGTCGGACCTTTTTGTATGATGTATCATGTATGTTTTAATTGATACAGAAACAAGTTAGGTTATTTAAATTCACCACTGGGTCCCATTTCCGGGTTCGGGGCGTGACAATGTGAATACGGTTAATTAATAAGATAACTTCGAGGGTTTACTGAGAAAGGTGAGTGATTTGGTAGCAGTAATGGTACTAGAGCAGAGGGAAACTATTTGTATGGGCGGGTAATCTTCCCTATTCTCAGCTAATTGGGTATGTGAGTGTAAATTAAGAATTTTTTCATAAATGGGTTTATCTATTTAGTGAACATGTTATTTTCTGTACACTAAATGCATGCTGGTCACACACTGACATTAACTTAGTCTTTTCCTTACTGAACTGTGCCTCACCCCTACTTTACAAACTGTCTTTTTAGGGAATCCTAGAGATCGGGTCTAGCACGCTAGAGGTCTAACGACCTGCTCATTTTTCACATATATTTTTTTTAATAAATAAATTATCATCACATTATACATTCCAGCTCAGCAGGTCACAATCCACCTGGGTCCGTGGGCACCAGGGATATATCAAAGCATAAAGTAGAAGCCTTAGCAGCAGAAAATATACAAACATGTACATCTCAATACCATATACCACAATATACTAGAGTTACTACAATCACTGTATTTTCATATATACATTCCAAAAATAAAACCTAAGGACATTTCCCACAAAATCTAACTGTCCTTACAAAACTTACCCTTCAAAAAGGGCAGATAGACCGTACTATATCAGCGGGGCTTTTTAGCTCTTCTATCCTGGGCTCCTGAAAAGTTAATAAAATTTAGGGGTGAGACACCTCTCAGTAAGGGAAATAAACTAATACCAGTGTGTGGCAACATGAGTATTATGTGTTCTACATATACCATACATAACATATTCAATACTGTTTATCAAATCTGGGAAAACATACATATATATCAACACATAGTAGAATATACTGCATTTTCATAAACATATCTCATCTCATACACTAATAATAACATAAAACAATCCTGGTAGGTTAGATGGCTATTGTCATGTATTACCCCCACATGACTAGGTTGTGTGGCCCGAAGGCGGGACCTGACAATGGTTGGCACTGTCAAGTCAAACAGTAGTCTGTAGGTCTGATGGGTCTACCCAGACTAGTCCGTACACCAGGGGTGATAACAGCACACTTCTTGAAAATAACCACATCGACCATCCAATCTCACACCACTCCGTACAGCGGCGTTAACACAAATATCGTGATCACGAAGATCATGGATACATAGCAACGGTACTGTGCAAGTGCTAGCCTAGACCAAGCCAACCAGGTTCTGATATCATATACATATACTAAAATCGTGATACATGGATATCTCATATCAATAATTATCAAATCAATCATATCATTTTTCACATATACATATTTCATGAAAATCATCGGCCCGTACGCCGAAATTACATATTTTATCATAGCTCGGCCCATACGCCGGCAAATCACATAGCACAACCCTTACGCTGGCAAATCACATAACTCGGCCTGTACGCCGACAAATCACGTAGCACAGCCCGTACGCTGGCAAATCTCATCCGCATAGTACAGCTCGTACACCGGCAAATCACACACACACACACACACACACACACATATATATATATATATATATATATATATATATATATATATATATATAATACCTTGGCCCATACGCCGCTTTTCCATCATAGAAATCCATATCGTCCCCATTCTAAAAAAAAAAAACAGTATTTCACAACATTTTTATACTCATGCCACACTAAAGAAATTTTCCACGTATTCAACATATCATCATTTAAACAGTATTTTCCAAATATAAATCATATATATAAATATATTTATTTTTCCTGAAACCAGATGCTACATATATATACATGCATTTTCTCAAAACAAAACTAGCTTAGTTTATCCCCTTACCTGATTACTGAAAAGCTCCTAAGAAAATCTTCCCCGTACCCACAAGGTTCTCAACTCAACACCCTGAAAATGAAAACTCGCAGAATTAAAGTTTAGTATTTTCGTAAGTACAACATTTTCTATAACTACCACTAAGTCAAATTCGACTTAAAAAGTCTTACCTCAACTTAGGGATGATTCCCAACGTTCCCAATCAACACCCTGGAACTGAAAATTTCCAGTATTAAAGTTCAGTATTTTTATGCGTATATCACTTTCTTCAATTGTCAAAAATCCAAATATTAAATATAAAGCCTTACCTTGGATTTGGGATGAAATCCAACTTCGTTTCCCTGACGATCCGCTTCGGCAGACTTGTAGAGAACTTCGCCAGGAGCGTCGTGGTGGCTTCAGTTTGTTGATCCGGCATAAAACTAGCCCGGAATCGAAGAAAGAGAGAGTCGTAGGAGAGAGAGAGAGAGAGAGAGAGAGAGAGAGAGAGAGAGAGAGAGTGTGTGTGTGTGAGAGTGCACTGGCCGCAACACAGAAAGAATCCAAGTCAAAGTGGATTTTTTTTTTTTGACTTTTCAAAACTTCTTGAAGAAGCGTGTGGTATTATATATATATATATATATATATATATATATATATATATATATATAATATCATAGTTACTTACTTATATATATATATACATTTTTTTTTTTGTCCTTATCATACTATTCATTTTACTTGTTTATTTTAATTAATTTATTTTATTTTATTATTTTATTATTTTATTATTTATTTATTTATTATTTTTATTATTTATTTATTTATTTTTTTTTCCCGATTACTACAAGAGGAGCTGGGCTAGTGGTGTAAATTTTATGTAGGTAGTGTGTAAATAGAGATTTTATTTTTATTTAATTTTATGGGATGTAATTATATGAAAATGGGTATATTTGTGTATAAAGATAGTTAGAACTCTAGTAATGTAATTTGAGGATTTTCTATTTTATTTTCGCTGCATATGTGTATTTTATATTTGATGAATACGGTATTAGGTACACTGACGTCACTAAAGTAGCACTCCGAGCCCACGTGGCGGGTCGGGGTTGTTACAATATGCCCCTTAGGAGAACCCAAAAAACATATTTGACTGCTCTACCTGGAACTTAGACTGCTCGATTGAGTTTGTCTCCTTTCTATCACTTGGAGACATGGAGTCCGGCTTTGTCAAAATATCTGTTGCATTTTCAAATGTGTGAACCTTCTCCAATACAAGCTCATTCGAAGTAATCAACTCCTGAACCCTATTGAACCTCACATCAACATGCTTGGTTCTAGCATGATACACTTGATTCTTTGCTAAGTAAATAACACTCTGACTGTCACAACGCAGTACAACCTTGTCTTGCTGTAAGCCCAGCTCTTTGACCAAATCGGTTAGCCATAAGACTTCCTTTGCAGCTTCGGCAACTGCCTTATATTCAACTTCAGTTGTGGTTAATGCCACCAGAGATTGAACCATGGATCTCCAACATGTAGGTCCTCCTACAAGGGTAAAAACATAACTCGTTGTAAACCTTCTGTCATCTATATCTCCTGCATAATCAACATCAACGAACCCCATAATTGAAAGACTACTTGTTGCTTGCTGAACATGATACCATAACCTGATGTACCCCGTAAGTATCTGAATATCCATTTGATGACTTCCCAATGTTGTCTTCCTGGATTAAAGAAAAACTTACTCACCACACTCACAACATGTGCCAAGTCAGGCCTCGTATACACCATGACATACATTAAACTCCCCACGACGCTTGCATAGGGGACCTTTGACATGTCCCGAATATCCTCATCCATACTTGGGTAATCTGCAGTAGACAACTTAAAATGACTTGCTAGAGGTGTACACATCGGTTTTGCATTAGTCATGCTAAACCTCTCAAACACCTTCTATACACAATCGCCCTGAGATAACCATAACCTCTCTGCAATTCTGTCTCGGCGAATATCCATCCCAAGTATCTTCTTGGCTGAACCAAGATCTTTCATGTCAAACTCTTTATGCAACAGTTCCTTTAACTGATTTACTTCGGTTAAATCTTTTACGACTATTAACATGTTATTGACATACAATAACACGAAAATAAGAAAACCATCATCAAACTTGTTCATATACACACAACAGTCATACTGACACCTTTTGTAACAAATCTTCATCATATAGGAATCAAATCTTTTATACCATTGCCTTGGAGACTGTTTCAACCCATAAAGAGACTTCTTCAACCTGTAAACTAAGTGTTCTTTCTCTGGTTCATTGAATCCCTTTGGTTGTACCATATAAATCTGTTCCTCCAAGTCATCGTGAAGAAACGCCGTCTTCACATCCATTTGTTCCAAATGAAGATTATAATGGGCTACCAATACCAACACAATCCTGATAGAAGTGTGTCAGACCATTGGTGAAAAGATCTCATCATAGTCTATTCCTTTCTTTTGTGAGTACCCTTTTACCACTAAGTGTGTCTTAATTTTTCTCCTTCCTTTTTTGAAATTGCTTCCTTATTCCTACATACTTATTTGTAACCTATTGGTCTCTTCCCATTTGGAAGCTCCACCAAATTCCAAGTTTGATTCTTATGTAGTGATTCCATCTCCTCAATCATTACACCCATCTATCTACCTTTCTCCTGGCCGTGCACTGTCTCTTGAAATGTAGTTGGATTGTTGCAATTGGTAAGAAAAGTATAATATACTAACTCTTTAAATCCATACATTAGTGGTGGTCTGATAGTGTGTCTAGATCTCCGTATAAGAAGATTGTCGACTTGCTGGTATTATGAGCTAGAACTCCCTACAACCAAAGGACTATGATCATTGCCGTTGCTCTAAGCTTCCAACTCCACCTGCACAATATGTTCATCTTTGCCCTAGTTTTCTGGCTCCTGTTTCTGATCATCACAATCTTGAGTACGTTCACTGTAGCCTTCTCATCAAAGACTACATCTCTACTGATCACCACTTTATTTGCCATTAGATCCCACAACTTGTACCCCCTCACACCTTTTTGATATCCCAAAAAGATGTAATGTCGAGACTTTGGGTTAAGTGTAGACCTTTCTTCACTAGACACGTGAACATAGGTTGGACACCCGAATATCTTCAATTTGGAGTAATCTACTGCATTTCCTGTCCATACCTCTTCTGCCACTTTACCTTCTAGTGATGCCCTTGGTGATCGGTTTATCAGAAAACAAGTCATACTAATTACCTTGACCCAGAAATTCTTCGGTAGCTCTATATTAAGTTTGAGACACCGAGCTCTTTTAGTCAGAGTTCGGTTCATCCTTTCAGCCACACCGTTTTGCTGAAGTGCCCTACAAACGGTAAAGTGTCTCTTAATGCCCTGTTACTCACAAAAGTCCATAAACTGAGAATCAGCGTACTCGGTCCCATTGTCAAACCTTAGATATCTGATTCTTCTCCTCGTTTGGTTTTTCTCTTCAGCCTTCCACATCTTGAACTTGGCAAACGTATCAAACTTATGCCGCATGAAGTATACCTAGACTTTCCGTGAGTAATCGTCAACAAAACTCATATAATACACATGTCCACCCTTTGATGCTACTCTAACTAGGCCCCAAACATCAGAATGCACATAATCAAGTATGTTTCGTCTTGTGAACAACTGATTTGAATTTTACCCTATTTTATTTTTCAAGAACATAAATCTTGCAAAAATCTAGTTGACATGATTTCATACCTTTCAAGAGTTTTCTCTTGTGTAGTTTCTTCATACCATGTATCCTTATATGCCTAAGACGCATATGCCACAAGATAGTTTCATCAGATTTAACATCTACGACTACAGCTCCACCTACAATAGTAGTTCCCTACAATGTGTAGATATTCCTATCTAGCTTTTGCCCTTTCATCACTGTTAGATTACTTTTCCTTACTTTCATAATCCCACATTCGGACTTGTAATTGAAACCATTACAATCCAAAGTGCCAAGTGAAATCAAACTCTTCCTTAACTCCGGTATGTGTCTCACATTACTCAAGGTTCTCACAGCACTGTCAAGCATTTTTATCTTAACGTTTCCTATGCCAATGATCTTACAAGAAACAACATTACCCATAAGAACTGAACTTAAGTTTACCAACCTGTAAGTGCTGAACCACTCCTTGTTTGGAGTCATATGGTAAGAACATGTCGAGTCAAGTATCAATGAGTCCGTAAGGTGATCCGACCCCGATGAAATCGAAAGAACATCACCGTCACTACAAACTGAATCTTCTTGTTGAACCACATTAGCGGATTTTGTAGTACCCTCATGCTTTTCAACATTTCCTTTCTTCCATTCCGGATGCTTCGGTTTAAAATGCCCCTTTTTACCGCATTTATAACACCAATATCTTTTTTCTTCTTGGATTGAATATGGAAGTTCAGACTCGATTTATGTTTGAATTTTCCTTTGCCACGCTTACTGTTACCTTTCACCATGAGTCATTCTCCTTCATCACATATTTCTAGCCTTCGATGAAAATTTAGTAAGGCACTTGTCACCTCTTCTATATTAAGAAACTCTTTTCGTCAAGTAAAAGTTATAACTAAATTTTCATAAGTGTGAGTCGCTGGTAAGGAGTTTAGTAACATCAAAACCTTATCATCTTTATCAAACTTAACATCAACATGCATCAAATCACTTATGATTTGATTAAAGGTATTAATATGTTGATTTAAGTTTAATCCTTCAACCATCTCAAGCCAATAAAGTCGCTGCTTAAGAAAAAGTTTATTAGAGAGTGATTTGGACATGTACCGATTTTCTAACTTTCGCAATACTGCCATTGGAGAATCCTCCTCTATCACATGATAGAGAATTTCATCGGCCAAACACAAGCGTATTGTAGAAACGACATTTGCTTACAATTCTCCCCAAGTTGCCTTATCCATATTATCCGGTTGAACACCATGTAGAGCCTTCACCATTCCTTATTGCACAAGTATATCCTTAACTTTCCTTGGCTACAAACTGAAATTCTCGGTTCTATCGAATTTTATGACATCAAATCTTCCAGAAGAAGTACCCGACGCCATGATAACAAACGCTCTGATACCAATTTGTTGTGGAAATCGAGTATAGGATGCACAATAGAATAATTAAATTGGTAGCAAATGATGAAGCACCAAGAACACAAATTCATACACAACCAGTAAATCTGAAAACAAGTAAAGAGAACAACACGAGAATATATGTCACACCCCTAACCTCGAAAGTGGGACCCAGGGTGTGATTTGAGAACCTAACCTGTATCTGTATCATACAAACATCCATGATACGAATAAATATGATGGTCCAACCCAATAGGGCTCGCGGATACCCTACTCACAACCACTATTCACATGAATAACGCAACGGAACATATTTCAACCTATTACATTCATTCATACCAGAGTACTAAGTCTATCATAATACAAAACATCAACCAAAGGTATCCAACATAATCCAAAATGACATCCCGGCTATAGTTCAGTACTCACAATAGTACTTACAAAAACTAACAGAATACTACGCTCTAGAACCCTCTAGAACGCTAGGTCAGGCTACTTCAAGGACTTGAAATAGATTTGTATGATTGGGGTGAGACACTTCTCAGTAAGAGAGAATCAGATTATATTAGTGTGTGGGCACATGAGTGTTATTCCAATAAGAAACAAAGTATTTCGCATTTCCAGTATTTTCACAAACAGTTCCAATATATTTCACAATCATCGGTATAATCTGGCAAATCGGCATGTCATTATTGACCCACGGTATTGAACCGGCATTACACAACCCTTGATATTATCTAGCAAACCGGCATGTCATTATTGACCCACGGTATTGAACTGGCATTCCACAACCCTCGATATTATCTGGCAAACCGGCATGTCATTATTGACCCCATGGTATTGAACCGACACAAATCTAGTGTTTTCACACTCTTCGGCATAAACTAGCAATTTATGACCATCGGTATTAACTCGGCATGTCTTACGACCGCACTGTATTAATTCAGAATGTCTCGACCCCATAGAATCAAACTGGCATGTCATTATTGACCCCACGGTAATGAAACCGGCATGTCAGTAACCACCATTTTTGAAAATAGTTTGGAACTCCAGTTCCTATATTTCATTTCAAACACATCTCAACTCAATCATCACAAAATATCCTCTTATGCCACACCTATTTGGATAATTAAACAATCATATGATAATTGATCCGAAAATACAGTTTAACGTAGAATAAAAGTACGGTCATCTCTATACTTTAGTTTTATTCAAATAAACGATTTTTCAAAAGAAACAGAGACGATACCTGAAACCTTAATTTTCCTAAAAACTGCATACCCGAAAAATTGGCAATCTCACCCGGTGAAATTTTCCAAACAAGTAACCAAAACATCTGTATAAACATAACCTACAGTTCTACCAGATCAGATTTTAAAAATAACCGATATAAACAAATCCCCTTACCTGTTCTCGAATACCAAAACACGACTCCAAACGGCTCGAAACAGCTACACGGTTTCCCAAATTCTAAAATTGAAAGATCATATGTCAATATCACCCATTTTAGTACAGATTTACAAGTCACTAGGCTCGTTTTGACCATTACCTCAACTGCGGGGTAAAAACCCGAAAATCCTCAAATCGAGATTCTACTCTGTAGGACTTGTAGAGATTCACCCGCTGATCCATGTAATAACGTTGGATTGTTAATTCGGGCAATGAGCCGCTCGAGATCTTAGAGAGAGAGTGTGAATTCGCAGTTTAGAGAGAGAAAGAGAGAGAGAGAGTTATATAATAATCATAACTTAGTCCTTAAGTAATCTAAAAATATCTCCTCCAAGATATTTATATATAAATATCTAAAAATATTTCCTCCAAGATATATATATATATATATATATATATATATAATCTCCCCTCCTTATAAAATTTCGTCCTCGAAATTTGCGAACTATTTCTATCACATCGTCTAAACTCTAACTGCTCTATCTCTAAGAAGATTCGGAAGCCACCCACATAGTAGCCCTGCCCCAAATTTATTACCTGTCCTCACTTATGGCGAAGGAATACCGTGGATACACATAACGTCTCGGGAGATTACAAATACAAGCTTTTTCGGAGACCAAACAAACCATTTACTTACCACTGTGCTTACCTGTCTAACTTTGAGCATCTTTGAATAACTGAGGATACTTCTAACGTATCTCTGACTCTAACTCCTATGAAGTTTCCTTGACTGCATGATTACACCAAAGTACCTTCACAAGCGAAATTTTCTTAGTGCGTAACTCCCGTTCCTTACGGTCTAGAATCTGAACCAGTATTTCATTATGTGCTAAAGTGTCCCTGAGCTCCATGGACTCATAGTTGATCACATGCGAAGGATCAAGAACATACCTCCTAAGCATGGACACGTGGAACACGTCGTGAATCCTAGACAGTGCTGGGGGTAATGCTATCATGTATGCCACCGGACCGACTCTCTCCAGAATCATCCTCTTTATCTCCTCGTCATTTGAAACACACAACCTAGTGCCAAACCTCAATATACCATCATTAGAGATGTTAAAATCTGCAACCAACCCCTTCTGCACTTTCTCTACAACCTTCACTAACTCCTCATCATTGGCTCGTGCGACTTTAATTCTCTCAAACAATGTCGGCTGGATCACCAAGCTAGCAATGAATTACTGGTGATTACCACCCACTAATTCTACGTCGAGACTTTTTAGATCCATTCTGATATGATGTTGATCTGCCACCGCAGATACTGACGCATGCTTTAACTTCTGACCCAACGCATCAGCTACCACGTTAGCCCTTCCTGGGTAATAACTGATGGTGCAATCGTAGTCCTTGATCAACTCAAACCACCTCCTCTGCCTCATATTCAACTCCTTCTGCGTGAAAAAACATTTGAGACTCTTATGGTCCGTGAAGATCTCACACTTTTCGCCGTACATGTAGTGTCTCAAGATCTTTAACACATACACCACTACCGCCAACTCCAGATCATGTGCAGGGTAATTCTTCTCATATTCCTTGAGTTTCTAAGAAGCATAAGCAATCACTTTTCCCTATTGCATCAGAACACATCCCAAACCCTTCAAAGATGCGTCGCTATATAATACAAAACCACTGTCCCCAGATGGGATGGTCAAAATTGGAACAATGACCAGTCAGTGTTTCAACTCCTAGAAGCTCTACACGCACTCATCAGTCCAGTAAAATTTCACATCCTTCCTCATTAACCGTGTTAGAGGACCAAATAACTTAGAGAATCCCTCCACGAACTGACAATAATACCTTACTAGTCATAGGAAACTCCGAACCTCCTACATGCTCTTCGGTTTCACCTAGTCAACCACTACTTCAATCTTACCTAGATCAACTGAGATACCACCCCTCGACACGACATGACCCAGAAATGCAACTTGTTCCAACCAGAACTCGCATTTCTTCATCTTAGCATACAACTTCCTTTCCCGCAGTACCTGAAGTACCAACCTCAGATGGTTTTCATGCTCTTCCAGACTCCTTGAGTATACTAGAATATCATCGATAAACACCACCACAAATTGGTCCAAGTATTCATGGAAAATCCTATTCATTAGGTCCATAAATACCGGTGAAGCGTTAGTCAACCCGAATGACATGACAAGAAACTTGTAGTGGCCATATCTGGTTCGGAAAGTAGTCTTTACCACATTCTCAGACTTAACCTTTACTTGATGATATCCTGACCGTAGATTGATCCTAAAGAAGACCCGCGTTCCTTACAGCTGGTCAAACAAATCATTTATATGAGGCAACGGGTATATGTTCGTAACTGTTACCTTGTTAATCTCACGGTAGTCAATGCACATCCTCATTGACCCGTCTTTTTTTTTTCACGAACAATACTGGAGCTCCCCAAGGCGAAACATTGGGTCTGATAAAGCCTTTATCCAGTAGTTCTTGCAACTGCTCTTTCAACTCTTTAAGTTCTGTCGAAGCCATTCGGTATGGAGCTTTAAAAATTGGTACCTTTCCTGGCAGCAATTCAATAGGGAACTCCACCTCACGATCAGGAGGTAAATTGGGTAAGTATTCTGGGAATACATACGGGAATTCATTAACTACTCGAATATCCTCGAGCTTTAACTCATTCTGCGGTGACTCCTTTACACATCTAGGTACCCTTGACACTCGTTCAAGAGTAACCTTTTTGCTTGTATTGTCGATAAAATCTGTGGCGCCGAGCGCACACACGTTCCCACGAACTTATACTCCTATCCATCCGGAGGTCTAAACACTGCCTCTTTCCCACGAACTTATACTCCCTGATAGTGTCGCCACGAACAATTTCGTATCCATCACTTGTGTTTCAACTCCACACAATTTCACAAAATTTGCAGATATAAAGGAATGAGTTGCTCCCGAATCAAATAAGACAACGACTTTATTCGAAAGCAATCATGTGGAGACCCGAAAAATTATCACAATTAAATAATAAAAGAAAAGAAGAAAAGGAAATTTTAAAAAGGAGGTTCAGCAGGGTCTCGTCAACGAGTGTATAAGTGCTCGTCGATGAGCAGGGCTCTTGGGCTCGTCAACGGGGACACGTGTCTCGTTGATGAGAAATTACCAAGAGGTCTGTTTCTAGGGTCTAGAACTCATCGACGAGGATTAAGTGCTCGCCGATGAACCTTTTTCATGGACTCGTCGACGAGGCCACATGGACAACACTTTATATATAGCCCAAAACGGATTTTCAGCGAGGAAATTTCATTTTATTCGTTTTTTTTTCTCTCTCTCTCTCTCTCTCTACACGGTTTCTCTCACTTCTCTCTAGGTTTCCGGCTGCGTCTCTCCTCGGTTCGACGATCAGAAGTTACCACGGTGATCTTGGGGAGATTCTCTACAATATAGCCGAAGCAGAATGTTGATTTGAGAAATTTGGGAATCATCCCAAAATCAAGGTAAGTGGATTTTTTGGGCATTGTTAGTATTACCAAGTTTATATGAACCTAGATTTTGTATTATATGAGAATATATTGGAGTTTTGGGAAGTAAAATTAGGGTATTATATTTTTAGGAATATAGTGTTTTGAGGGCCCTAGTGGGCGATATTTCAGGAACTCAGGAAAAATGATAAATGATTAATAATCTAGAAATTGTGAAACGCCTCGAACCCTTAAACCCGGGTTCGGTGCATTAGACCTGATAAAATCCCTAATAAATCCATAATCAACATACGCAGCGGAAAATATCAACAAAATCTCTATATAACATAATACTAGAGTTTACTAATTCTAACTATAATCCATAATAAATCATCCAACACCTGCATTTCCATAATTACATATATCTCCAAAACATTTCCAGTATGGTCACAAACTTTCTTTTCTCCACAGACTTAAAATATAAGAATGTAAAACATAAATAATTGCATCCCAAAATTAACATAGAAATATACTATTTTCTTTTTCCATTTCCCAATAATGCTATAAAAACCTCGAGCTCTCTAAACTCGATCTCGAGGAAATCCTGAAGAAAAAATAATACATTTATATTCGGGTGAGACACATCTCAGTAAGGGAAGAAACAATATATTAAAACAGTGTGTGACCAACATGAGTTTATAATCAACATAATATTTAACATTTAAAAATCATTAACACAATTTTTGAAATCATTCTCTGATCCTATTCAAACACATGCAAATGTTTAACCCACGAGATTATCCGAGGATAGGAGTGATTACGCGCCCATACAAGTAGCACCCCTCTGCTATGATATTTAGGCAACCCAAAAGTCGCAGTTAAATCATACTAGGGCACTCACCTTACTCAATAAGCCCTCAAGTGATAAATTAATCTCGTACTCACACTGTTCAACAAAAGTTTACCGGCAAAGGCCTTAAGGATAGGGAAATTTACCTGCCCATACAAGTAGGTTCCCTCTGCCCTAGTACGTTATGTGACTACTGCCACATCTGAAACTATTAGTGCACTCGCCTTACTCAACAAGCTCTCAGGCGAAGAGTTCGCCTTGCCCAATCGTAACATGTTCTACGTACATATATACTTCTAATATCATAATACATAATTCTTTTCTATCATTATACATTCATACACATTCATTCAGGTTCATAACTCAACTTTGCATTTCGTTTCACTTTAAGTGACTCTTTCCCATTTACATCATTTACCTTTGTCATTTCATTTCATTGTCATTTCATCGTCCTTTCATTGTATAACATTTCATTTCATTACTTCGTACTACAACTGGTCTTTAGCCATCATCAGTTAGTTTATGTATAAACGTGCTAGATCTGCTAACACAACTCCTTTTAGTTGTCATCAGTTAGTCTACATAGAAGTGTGCTAGATCTGCTAACATGATTGTCTTTTAGCTGTCTTACATTTACATGATTGCATTTAACATACATAGACAACATTGTCCGTATCATATTTTATTCTCATTGCTTTACTTACTTAGCCTGCATCTCATACATTTAACATATATTTGCACAGATTCTCATGCCACACAATTTAACAGTAAAATTCATACATATTTCTCATAAAATAAGTCAACCCACATTTAACATTTATATACTCAAAATACACTTCATCTCTTATTTAATTCATTAGAAAATTCTTTTCACTTTCATTCGTTCACTTTCACATATACATAATTATATCGACAATTCTAAGCTCAGAAAACATAAATTTCATGGCTGACATTTTAATAATTCACACCAAAATATACATATAATATAACATAAATTATTGCCTTTAATTTCATAAAATCTGATTTAATATATAATTTCCTCTTACCTGGTTTCTTGAACTACGCCAACAGGGACTCCGAAAAAATACCTGCGGCGCTCACCCGGATCCTGAAATTAATTTCCTAGTTCCAATAAATTATTCTTGAATAAAATATTATTTAAATATTTCCTAAGACCATAATTCCTAAATAAATAACAATATCCTTAAATTTAGCCGAATTCCCAAATCTCACTCTCGCTTTGGAGTAGGGCTTAGAAAATCCCAATTGATAAATTACCTACGTCAAAATGACGGTGACGACGACTAAGACCACGTGGTGGTGTCTGATCGTCGATTTAACCGCATATTAACAGCGAAATTGAGAAAATGGGAAAAAAAATTACCTTTCCCCAGGAGCAGTGCCTAAGCCGTTCTCATAAAAAATCTGTTCCAGTAAAAATGTCGGCAGCGGAACTAGGATTCTAACGGTACCTTCCGTTTCCCGATCTGCTGCAAACTCACCGAGAAATTGAAAGAAGGAGAGAGACGCAGACAGAGTGGCTGTGCGTGCAGGAGAAAATAAAATTGCAGAGGGGGGGGGGGGGCCCCGTGATGCGCTGTTCCAGCTCATTCTTTTTCTTTCTTCTTTCTTCTTTCTTCTTATTCTTTTAACTTTTAACTTTACTTTATCTATATATATTATAATAACTTACTTATATATATCATTCTAATTAAAAATTTTTTTAATCCAATATAAAAAAATTTAATTTAATAACTAATTATTTAATTATTTAATTTATCTTAATTTAATTTAATTTCTTTATTTTTAATTTTTCTTCTTTTTCCCACGCCATTCTTTTTATTTATTTATCTGTTATTTTATTTATTTATTTATTTATTTTAATTATTTTAATCTTTTTAAATTTTCGGGTCTTTACAAATTGTGCATATGTGGATTTGGGGAGAATATGTATGTGTTAATTATCTAGGTGAATTCAGTTGTTTGATTGGGAAGTTATACATGTGTTATCTCCGGATGTTGAAATTATGAATGTCGCATGCGTGAGATTGTAAATAGCATTTAGTGCTCAGATAGTCAGGTAAAGGAAATATGCTATGCCAGTTAAATTAGTAATATTATCAGTAGGTTTATGTGTTTCGGGAAAGTATAGATTTCAGTACAAAGATTCTTTATTTAGTTGTGTGACATGAGTTAATATCAGATCAGTATAGTATTTTTATAGTTTAAGATAGCATGATTTACAGTATATTAGCAGAAAATATTATTATACTAAATTTACATGAATTTCAAAATATCATGATGTACGCTATATATATGTACATAAAAATATCTACAGATAGATAGATATTCTCAGATTTTGCAAAATCACATTTTATGGAATATATTCAGAAAAATAAATAATACAACATTTTCAGTATACCATGATTTTCAAATTTTAGAACTATAACACTTTAGATTTTCAGTATTCAGATTACACAATACATTCAGATAAGTTATTTCATGTTATGGTTATTTCAATTATATCAGAATCATGGTAAAATAGTAATGTAGAAATATCAGTTACATATATATATATATATATATATATATATATATATATATATATATATATATAGTATTAGACCCTACTGGATTAGATCAGTTTTAGAGCACGGTACCGTAGCTATTTTCAGTTAGAGTGCAACCACATAATTCAAATAGTATGTGAATTTTTAGTAGTCAATCGTGCCTATGTTGTGGACAGACTTCCTTTCAGTTAGGGTTGAGGAGGCCGATCTGACTTTCGGAGTTCAGTTGACTTATCCTGATTGGTCAGCCAGTGATAGGTCCTGCCTACGGGCCGCACAACCCTATCATGAGGGGTTAAATCATGACTTTCAGTTATCCATTCAAGGAAATTTTCTAAGTTATTATTATTATATATATATATATATATATATATATATATATATATATCTAGATTTATAGAAATCATAGATATACCTATGCATATTAGAAGTATTATAAATAGAATATTCAGAAAAACAGTTTTTGTTAAGCAACATAGGTATGAGCTATACTATGTATTAATTATGCATGTTTTCTCGGACTCAGCTATTTGCTGTACTTCTAAATCAGATTTTACAATTATGTAAACTCATCTATCACATACTAGCAATAGCATATTTCGTCTTACTGAATGTTGTTTCATTCCAGTGATTTAACATTTTTCAGGTGATCTAGTTAGACAAGCAGATCAGGCTTGCAGATAGAAGGGACTACAATATAGCCATGTTTGTAGGGTGAGTGTTTTTGGGAAGTCATTTTTGAGTAGGCCCTGGTCCAGGTGAGGGCATTTTGGGAATGAGAATGTATGCATATTCTAGAAAAATTCTAACACTCTGGTATTTTATATATTGACGTGGTTATATGTATTCTGCTTTCCGCAATATAGGTAGTTTATTAAGTTTCATATTCCACGGTCCCTATCTGGTCCGTGATGATGGTTTGGTTTATATCAGAAGGTATCAGAGCAGTGAAATTTTACAGTTCATATATGACGTGGTTATATGTATTCTGCTTTCCGCAGCATAGGTAGTTTATTAAGTTTCATATTCCACGGTCCCTATCTGGTCCGTGATGATGGTTTGGTTTATATCAGAAGGTATCAGAGCAGTGAAATTTTACAGTTCATATATGTGAGGGAAAAAAAAAATGGCATTAAAATTCAAGTCGCTACAAATAACATGGTACCTATCACAACGTCGCCCGCGTTCTTCGCGTCGATAGGGGTAAGCAAGTAAACTCTTGCCTGAACCGTGTTTCTCTGCAAATTTCCCTAGGGCGCCTAGTTACATCCCCCGTATTGATTCAGTGCAGGTGTAGCACTCATCGGCACACAATAGACTCGTGCCACGTGACCCTGTTTCGCCGCAATGGTGATAGTTACCCGTGAACGACCGACACTGACCCTCATGGCACCTGGGACACCGTGCCCGAGATGAATCCCCTTGTGGACCCCATGGTTCCACCTCCTGTCATTTACCAACACCGTAGTTATTCTTCTTCCACTTCCCCTAACGAGCACTAGTCTGAGAACCAAAAGGCGCTGGCCTCTTCTTCTGATCCTGGACTACCACTTCCTCTTGAAGACTAGCTTCAGCCATGGTGACTTTATCCACCAGTACAGTGAATTCCCAAATCTGAAGGACTGCCACCTGCTTACGGAAATCCTTCCTTAGACCCTTTTCGGACCTTTGAGTCTTCTTATACTTATTTGATATCAGGCACGGAGCAAAACAAGATAGCTCAATGTACTTGGCTTCATATCTTTGCACCATCAAGGTTCCCTAGGTCAGACTTGAGAACTCATTCTCCTTCGCATCTTGGGTGGAATCTGAGAAGTATCGCTCAAAGAATACCACTTTGAAATGGCTCCACGTCATCTCTAATGGCTGGGTCCTTTGCTCTTCCAGTAGACTCACAGCCGTCCACCATCTCTCAGTTTCACCTCCTAGCTGAAATGTAGCGTAGAGAACCATCTATTCGTCTGTGTAGTGTAGAACTTTATGTATCTTCTCCGTCTTCTGCACCCAGTTCTCGGCCACTATTGGGTTAGATCCTCCAGTAAACGTCAGAGGATGCATGCAAGTAAATTTCTTGATAATGCAACCCGCAGTAGTAGGTGGATGTTCCCATCCCCTAACACTCCGCCCAATCTCCCGCAAGACCTGCTCAATCAAGCTTTGATGCATGACAGGATACCCATCGCTTGAAGTCCCCCTCGAGCTACCGTCCAAGTTGTTACCCTTGGGCTCCATTCTGAAAATAGGATAAGAATAGATTAGTATTTTTATGTCATAGCACAATTAAACCAATCCTTGTAAAATAATCATGTTAACATCTAAACTCTTGGGTCCAGGCCTGCCTCACCGCATCGACATGAAATTATCAATGGCTTGCCATGGTTTTACTGAAATCATCATTCCAATAAAAAACACAGAACACCTGTAATAACCTAAGAAAATGTGGTACATGAGAACCTCGTCGACAAGGGAAGGTTTCGTTGACGAGAAGATGCCAAGAGGGGGTTTGGAATAGTCTGAAATTCGTCGATGAGGGGTGAAGGTTTGTCGAAGAACTTTGTTCAGGACTTATCGACGAGATGACGTGTCTTGTCGATGAACCCGAGGCTATAAATAGCAAAAACCCAGATTTTTCAGCTAAAATGGGCGCAAATCCTTTCCTCTCTCTCTCTCTCTCTTTCTAAATGTCTTCCTCTCCTTCTCTCTTCGATTCCGACTCTATTTCTTACTGGATCGACAATCTGAGACCACCACGACGCTCCTGGGAAAGTTCTCTGCAAGCCTGTTGGAGCGGATCGTTGGTGGGAGTGGATTGAATTTCATCTCAATCTCAGGGTAAGATGTTTTATTCAGATTTTGCCTTTCCTATAGTTATATAAAATGTTGTACGTAGAAAAATAATGATATTTTATTCTGGGAGATGTTATTTTCAAGATTTTGAGTAGGGAACCCTGCGGGAGTAGGACTAGACTGAGTAAGGGGCTTTCGCAGAAATCAAGTAAGGGAAATATGCTATGCTAGGAGTTTTCAAAATATTAATAGAATTTTCATAGAAACATGTATATACCGATTTATTATATAGTTTTATAGAATAAGGGTATTTAATGGTTGTGTGGCCCGAGTAGACATTTATTTGATATAGAATTTATACAACTTTTTCTAGCATATTATATTGCACAGTATAATAAAAAAATTAAACGGATCAGTACAAGTAGATATTTATTCAGATCAGTATATTTTACAGATATTTATCCAGATTAGTAAATACAATATTTCACAGTATGCCATGTTTCCTAATACCATAATACTCAGTTTACACAGACAGTTTATACAGACAGTTTATGCAAACATAATATACAGTTATAGCATTAAGATGCTACAAATATGTTGTTCAGATATTACAGTAATTATAGTAGAAAATTATAATGTTATGGTTACTTTGGAAACATGATAAAAACAACAAAGATAATTATAGTATATATATATATATATATAGTATCAGATCCCTGATGAGGTATTACAGATAGATACAGTTACAGAGCACGGTACTGTTGCTATATAAAGAATAGAGTGCAACCACATATCTTAGATAGTGTGTAGGTACTGTCAAATCGTGCTCAGAGAGGATGGCGCTCCCCAGTTTGGGTTGAGGGGGCCGGTTTGACGAGGTAGCAATTCCAGTTTCGTGCTTAGGAGTGGATGTAGTTTGGCCGGACTGAGGTAGTGTAGAGTACAGTGACTTACCTAGTAGGCCAGCCAGAGTTAAGTCCCGCTTACGGGCCGCACAACCCTGTCATGAGGGGTCAAATCATGACATACAGATTTCCAGGGAAAAATCATAGTTATATATATATAGTATGATATTAGCAATAAGAAAGAAAGTTCAGATGATACAGTTATATTTTAAGTTACGATAAACGTAAAATATATTTTTACTGATTTGTCAGCTTTATAGTTTCAAATGTTAATATTATTGATATGCAACTTGGTCACCACACACTAGTAATAGCATATTTCCACTTACTGAGCGTCGACTCACCCTATTATTATTATATTTTTCAGGTGAATTAGTTAGGCGAGCTGAGCTGGCTCGCAGATAGAAAGAGACCCCTTTTATTGCCCTGTATATAGGGTAAGTTTTTATTGGATGTTGAGTTTTGGGTAGAGAGGACTTGTATGTGTAATTATGATGTGGGTAAAATTACTGGGTTTTGGTATTGTATATATATTTGTGGTTATGTGATTTATGTTTTTCCGCTGCTTAGGTGTGCCCACTATTTACAGAAGTATTTCAGTGCCTAGCTGAGACATGTGAGACTATAACAAGGATATTAAAATAATATATCTGTAAAAAAAATGGAGAAATTTTAGGTCATTGCATTTGTGGTATCAGAGCCTAGGTTCCTAGGTTCTGTAGACTCTAGAGTGCAGCGGAAAACAATACCAGAATATAGGAAAATGATTTAAAGTTTGTTCTGTGGTCTAGATATAGGATTTTCGTGGTGGTTTCTGTATTTTTCCTAGAGTGACGATTTCAGGAAAGTCATGATAAATTACTGACGAGTCGTGTGTTTAGGTTGCAAAATTGGATTTTGGGCCAGAAATAGGGGTGATAATTAATAGAGAATTTAAGGTTTTCGTTGAATAAGATAAATTATATCTGTATGGGAAATAGGATTTCGAAACGGTATTTGATGTAATTGCAGGATGGATCCAGGGGGTAGTAGCGTTCACGCTAGGGGGGACAATGGTGCTGGACCTTCAGACGCAGGAGGTGCAAATTCAGATGCTGTGCTACGCAGTATGGCTCAACAAGTCATGACTGAGATAACGCGTAGCTCTAGAGAGCAGAGAAGTCCATCTCTAATTCAGGGATATACCATAGAGAAATTTATGAAGATGAACCCACCACCATTCTCTAGAGCAACTGACCCTGCAGTTGTAGAGAATTGGATGCAGGAAGTGGAGAAGATCTTGACAGTACTTCACTGCATGGATGAGCAGAGAATTCTGTACGCTACGTATAGATTGACAAGGGAGGCTGAGAGATGGTTGACGACCACTAGACTATTGGAAGAGTATAGGACGACTCCAGTGCCGATGACTTGGGCCTGTTTCAAGGATATATTTTTCGATAGATACTATCCTGTCTCAGTTAGAGAGGCTCGAGTGTAGGAGTTTCTGAGCTTATCCTAGGGATCCTTGACCGTCCAGCAGTACGCGGCTTGATTTATCGAGGTCTTGTGTTTTTACCAGTATATTGTTCCCGATAAAGTAAAGAAGGCTAGAATGTTCGAGAGAAATTTGAGGCGAGATATTATAGGCATGTGGCAGTACTGAGGATCCAAGATTTTGCAGAATTGGTAGATAGGGCCATTATAGTAGAGGAGAGTCTACCGAGGGAGAATGAAATATAGAGTCAGAAGAAGAGGACTACACCCTTAAGTTTTCAGGCGGGTCCCAGTCGAGGTCCTTGGAGAGGAGATAAATCTAGCAGCAGTCAGAGGCAGATGGCAGAGCATAAAGGATTTTAGGGTGGACAATCTCCTACCACTTGTCTTAGATGTGGACGAAGACACCCAGGTGAGTGCCGGCTGGGGGAGAATGTCTATTATCGCTGCGGGAAACTTGGCCATATAGCTCGATCGTATCGGATGCCATCGAATTATGTACCGGCTCCCAGACCATTTCGAGGTGGATACCAGGCGCCCTGCAGAGGTCAGCAGAGGAATACTGTGCTGGCGAGGGTCTATGCGTTGACGTTGAGACGGCTGGAGACGTGGTCACAGGTACTTATTGTTTTATTTGATACATGTGTCACTCACTCCTTTATATTGGCGGGATATGTGAGAATAACTGGGGTAGAAACACAGCTATTAAATGTAAAACTATCTGTGGGTACGCCAATGGGATCTGTAGTAAGATGCAGGAAAGTGCTTCAAAATTTTCTAGTAAGAATTCAGGAGAGAGTACTACTAGCTGATCTCGTAGTCCTAGTTATGCAGGGGTTTGATATGATACTGGGTATGGACTGGCTAGCGACTCATCATGCCAATATTGATTGCCATCAGAGAGAAGTGATTTTCAGACCCCCGGATGAGCAAGAATATAGATTTGTGGGATCATATGTACGTGCCTCACCACAGCTGGTGCCGGCTATTCAGGTGAGGAGGCTGCTACAGGGTGGTTGCTAGGGGTATGTCGCATACATAAAAGATTTTCCAAAAGAAGAACTAAAACAAGTTGATATACCCGTGGTGAGAGAATTTCTAGATGTCTTTCTGGAAGAATTGTCTGGCTTGTCACCAGACCAAGAGATCGAGTTTACTGTAGATCTGTTGCCGGGGTCAACACCGGTATCTAAAGCACCATACTATATCGCTCCAGTTGAGTTGAAAGAATTGAAAGAATAATTACAGGAATTGCTGGATAAAGAATCAGGCCCAGTGTGTCGCCTTGGGGAACGTCAGTTCTGTTCGTGAAAAAGAAGGATGGGACCATGAGGTTGTATATCGATTATAGGAAGATAAATAAACTGAAAGTTAAGAATAAATATTCTCTCCCTAGGATCGATGATTTTGATCAGCTCCAGGGGACCCAGGTTTACTCTAAAATTGACTTGCGGTCGGGTTATCACCAGGTGAAAGTAAAAGCAGAAGATATTTCGAAGACAACATTCCGAACCAGATATGGGCATTACGAGTTCTTAGTGTGCCATTTGGGTTGACTAATGCACCAACAGTATTTATGGATTTAATGAATCGGGTGTTCCATCAATATTTGGACCAGTTTATGGTTGTGTTTATTGATGATATACTGGTCTACTCAAGAAGTTTTGAGGAGCACGAGCATCACTTGAGGCTGGTGTTACAAATATTGAGAGAAAAGAAATTATATGCAAAATTAAAGAAATGTGAGTCCTAGTTAAGGCAAGTTACTTTTCTCGGCCATGTGATCTCTGAAGTAGGTATATCAGTTGATCCAAGTAAAATAGAGAAAGTGGTAAATTGGGAAAGGCTAGACAGTTCTCAGGAGGTCAGGAGTTTTCTGGGATTAGCGGACTATTACCGGCGTTTCGTAGATGGCTTCTCTAGATTGTCAAGTCCATTAACATGACTTACGAGAAAAAAATATGAAGTTTGATTGGACCGTTGATTGTGAGCAGAGTTTTCAGGAGTTAAAATGACGGCTAGTTTTAGCTCCGATATTAGTTATTCCATCAGGGGAGGACATGTTTGTAATATACAGTGACACCTCTTTGAAGGGTCTTAGATGTGTGTTGATGCAACACGACAAGGTTATTGCGTATGCGTCTAGATAGCTTAAAGAGTATGAGAAGAACTATCACGTGCATGATTTGGAGTTAGCTGCTGTGGTTTATGCTCTTAAGATCTGGAGGCATTATTTATATAGTGGGAAGCGCGAGATTTTCACGGATCACAAAAGTCTGAAATATTTCTTTACCTAGAAAGAACTAAATATGAGACAAAGAAGGTGGCTAAAACTCATTAAAAATTATGACTGCACCATTAGTTACCACACAGGAAAAGCGAATGTGGTAGTTGATGCTCTGAGTAGGAAATCCGTGGGACCAACATTGGCAGCCGTGGAGATTTAGAACCTAATTTTGATGGATTTGGAAAGGCTTGACATAGAATTAGTGGAGGATAGTCCTCAGGCATTTATTGCCAGTCTGGTGGTACAACCTGCACTATATGAGAAAATTAAGACATTTCAAGGTGATGACGCAGAATTGGCAGAGGTGATGGCTAGAGTGCGGGATGGTTAGGGAGAGGAGTTCAACATATCAGATGACGAAGCCTTACGGTTCCGTACTAGGCTATGTGTTCCTATAGATACTGAGATCAGGAGAACTATATTGGAGGAGGCTCACAAATTCCTATATACAGTTCATCCTGATAGTACTAAAATGTATAGGGATCTGCGAGAGTATTTCTGGTGGAGTGGAATGAAGAAGGAGATAGCTGAGTTTGTTCAGCAATGCTTGATATGCCAGCAGGTTAAAACTGAGCACCAGAGACCGGCAGGATAGTTGTAGCCATTGTTCATTGTAGAGTGGAAATGGGATCATGTTTCGATAGACTTCGTTACAGGGTTACCACCAGTGCAACAGGGGTTGAATGCAATTTGGGTGGTTGTTGATCGTTTGACGAAGACCGCTCATTTCATCCCTATTAAAGTCGGTTATTCCATGGACGTATTAGCGAAAATATATGTTCAGGAGATAGTTCGTATCCATGGGGTATCGGTATCCATATTCTCCGACCGAGACCCTCGGTTTACTTTGCAGTTTTGGAAAAAGTTTTCAGGAGGCTATGGGTACCCAGTTAGCATACATGACTGCTTTTCACCCCTAGATAAATGGGCAGACTGAGAGGACGATCCAGACATTAGAAGATATGCTTCGTGTCTGCGTGCTTGATTTTGGGGGGAGTTGGACCTGGTTTATGACGCTAGTCAAGTTTGCTTACAATAATAACTATCAGGCTAGTATCAACATGACACCCTACGAGGCATTGTATGGTAGGAGATGTCATTCTCCTCTATTCTGGGACGAGGTAGGTGAGAGTGGAGTGTTGGGTTCAGAGATTGTGTAGCAGGCCTACGACAAGGTCCGACTAATTAAAGAAAGGATCAGCACCACGCAGAGTTGGCAGAAAAGTTACGCAGACACTCGCCACCGAGAGTTGGAGTTTGATGTGGGGGATCGAGTATTTTTGAAGATAGCTCCTTTGAAAGGAGTTATGAGGTTTGAGAAGAAGGGCAAGTTGAGCCCTAGGTATATTGGCCCTTTTGAGATACTAGAGAGAGTGGGGTTAGTTGCCTATAGGCTAGCTTTGCCGGCAGCTTTGGCTAGAATTCATGACGTGTTCCATGTTACTCTGTTAAGGAAATACGTCCCAGACCCGTCCCACATAATCAGCTATGTGGAGATAGAACTTAAATATTCATTAGCTTATGAAGAAACGCTAGTTCATATTTTGGACAGAAAGATACAGGAATTACGCACCAAGGAAATTCAGCTAGTGAAGGTTTTGGGGAAGAATCATGTTGCAGAAGAAGCTTTATGGGAACTTGAGGATAAAATAAGACGGAAATACCCCCATTTGTTCCAAGAAGATTAGCAGTAATCAGGTAAAATGTAAGTAATTGGGTAATGTTTCTTTTGCAGGTACATGTATTGATTTAATTAGTAGGTAGTTTTTAGTTTCATATGTGTAATCTCCCAAAGTTTAGAATGTAACCACGGTATTCCTCCGCCATAAGTGAGGGTAAGTAATAAAATAAGTAGACCATTTATCTCTTGGGATGATAGATTATATGGATGATGTTCAATACAAATAGTAAATTTTGAGGACAAAATTTTATAAGGAGGGGAGAATGTAATAACCCAAGAAAATATTAAGGGCTTCGTCGATGAATATAGGGGATTCGTCGACGAGTATACATGAGAACCTCGTCGACGAGGGAAGGTTTCGTCGACGAGAAGATGCTAAGAGGGGGTTTGGAATAGTCTAAAATTCTTTGATGAGGGGTGAAGGTTTGTTGACAAACTTTGTTCAGGACTCGTCGACGAGATGACGTGTCTCATCGATGAACCCGGGGCTATAAATAGAAAAAACCCAAATTTTTCAGCTAAAATGGGCACAAATTCTTTCCTCTCTTTCTCTAAACGTCTCCCTCTCCTCCTCTCTTTGATTCCGACTCTGTTTCTTGCCGGATCGACAATCTAAGACCACCACGAAGCTCTTGGGAAAGTTCTCTACAAGCCTGCCGGAGCGGATCGTCGGTGGGAGTGGATTGAATTTCATCCCAATCTCAAGGTAAGACGTTTTATTCAAATTTGTCTTTCCCATAGTTATATAAAATGTTGTACGTAGAAAAATAATGATATTTTATTTTGAAAGATGTTTTCAGGATTTTGAGTAGGGAACCCTATGGGAGTAGGACTAGGCTTAGTAAGGGCCCCAGAAATCAAGTAAGGGAAATACGCTATGCTATGAGTTTTCAAAATGTTAATAGAAATTTCATAGAAACATATACATGCCATTTTATTATATAGTTTTATAGAATAAGGGAATTTAATGGTTGTGTGGCGTGAGTAGACATTTATTTGATATAGAATTTATACAGCTTTTTCCAGCATATTATGTTGCACAGTATAATCAGAAAATTATACAAATCAGTACATGTAGATATTTATTCAGATCAATATATTTTACAGATATTTATCCAGATTGGTATATACAGTATTTCACAATATGCCATGTTTCCTAATACCATAACACTTAGTTTACACAGATAGTTTATACAGTCAGTTTATACAGATAGAATATACAGTTATAACATTAAGATGCTACAGATATGTTGTTTAGATATTACAGTAATTACAGTACAGAATTATAATGTCATGGTTACTTTGGAAACATGATAAAAACAACAAAGATAATTATACTATATATATATATATATATATATATATATATATATATATATATATATATATACGTAGTATCAGATCCCTGATGAGGTATTACAGATAGATACAGTTACAGAGTACGGTACCGTTGCTATATACATAATAGAGTGCAACCACATATCTTAGATAGTGTGTGGGTACTGTCAAATTGTGTTAGGAGAGGATGACGCTCCCAAGTTTGGGTTGAGGGGGCCAGTTTGACAAGGTAGCTGTATTAGTTCCGTGCTTTGGAGTGGATGTAGTTTGGCCGGACTGAGGTAGTGTAGAGTACAGTGACTTACCTGGTAGGCCAACCAGAGTTAAGTCCCGCCTATGGGTCGCATAACCCTATCATAAGGGGTCAAATCATGACATACAGATTTCTAGGAAAAAAATCATAGTTATATATATATATATATATATATATATATATATATATATATATATATATATATATATTATGAATACAGTTTTTACAACATTTGATATATATAGTATGATATTAGCAGTAAGAAAGATATTAAGTTTAGATGATATACTTATATTTTAAGTTATGATAAATGTAAAATATATTTTTACTGATTTGTCAGTTTTATAGTTTCAAATGTTAATATTATTGATATGCAACTTGGTCGCCACACACTTGTAATAGCATATTTCCACTTACTGAGCGTCGACTCACTCTATTATTCTAATATTTTTCAGGTGAACCAGTTAGGCGAGCTGAGCAAGCTAGCAGATAGAAAGAGACCCCTTTTATTGCCTTGTATATAGGGTAAGTTTTTGTTGGATATTGTGTTTTGGGTAGAGGGGACTTGTATGTGTAATTATGATGTGGGTAAAACTATTGGGTTCTGGTATTGTACATATATTTGTGGTTATGTGATTTATGTTTTTCCACTGCTTAGGTGTGCCCACTATTTACAGAAGTACTTCAGTGCCTAGCTGAGGCCTGTGAGACTATAGCAAGGATATTAAAATAATATATCTATAAAAAAATGGAGAAATTTTGGGTCGTTACAACACCGTCAATGAATCCCTGTCTAGCCACAAGACAACCCTCGACCTACTCTATCCATATCTCAATCTACCCATTTCGTACATTCCTATCCTCTAGTATGTTCACCTAATCAAGCCTAACCAAGTCTACAAGACCTAACAACCTGGTTAGCTCTGATACCAAGCTGTCACGCCCCGAACCCTGAAAGTGGGCCCTAGGGTGTGATATGAGAACCTAACCTGTATTTGTATCATACAAACATCCATGATACTAATAAACATGAGGGTCCAACTCAATAGGGCTCGCGGATACCCTGCTAACAATCATTATTCACATGAATAACACAGCGGAACATATTTCAACCTATTACATTCATTCATACCAAAGTACTAAGTCTGTCATAATACAAAATATCAACCCAAGGTATCCAACATAATCCAAAAATGACACAACAGTACTTACAAAAACTAACAAAATACTACACTCCAAAACCCTCTAGAACGCTAGGTCCGGCTACTTGAAGGACCTGAAACAAATTTGTATGATTGGTGAGACACTTCTTAGTAAGGGAGAATTAGGTTATATTAATGTGTGGGCATATGAGTGTTATTCCAATAAAAAACAAAGCATTTCACATTTCCAGTATTTTCACAAATAGTTCTAGTATATTTCACAATCATCGGTATAATCTGAAAAATCGGCATGTCATTATTGACCCATCGTATTGAATCGGTATTCCACAACCCTCGATATTATCTGGAAAACCGGCATGTCATTATTGACCCCACGGCATTGAATCGACGTTTTAGTAACCATAATCCGGCAAACTGGCATGTCATTATTGATCCACGGTATTGAATCGGTATTCCACAACCCTCGATATTATCCGGCAAACCGGCATGTCATTATTGACCCCACGATATTGAACCGATACAAATCTAGTGTTTTTACACTCTTCGGCATAAATTGGAAATTTATGACCATTAGTATTAACCCGGCATGTCTTACGACCCCACAGTATTAATCCAGAATGTCTCGACCCCACGGAATCAAACCAGCATGTCATTATTGACCCCACGGTAATGAAACTGGTATGTCAGTAACCACAATTCCTGAAAACAGTTTGGAACTCCAGTTCCTATATTTCATTTCAAACACATCACAACTCAATCATCACAAAATATCCTCTCCTACCACACCTATTTGGATAATTAAACAATCATATGATAATTGATCCAAAAATACAGTTTAACAAAGAATAAAGGTACGGTCATCTCTGTAAATAAATGATTTTCCAAAAGAAACGGAGACGATACTCGAAACCCTAATTTCCTCGAAAACCACACACCTAAAAAATTGGCAATCTCACCTGGTGAAATTTTCCAAACAAGTAACCAAAACATCCGTATAAACATAACCTACAGTTCTACCGAATCAGATTTTAAAAATAATTGATATAAACAAATCCCCTTACCTGTTCCCAAATACCGAAACATGACTCCAAATGGCTCGAAACAGTCACACGGATTCCCAAATCCTAAAACTGAAAGACCATACGTCAATATCACCCTATTTAATACAGATCTACAAGTCACTAGACTCGTTTCGACCCTTACCTCAACTTTGGGGTAAAAACCCGAAAATCCTCAAATCGAGATTCTACTCTGTAGGAATTGTAGAGATTCACCCGCTAATCCACGTAGTAATGTTGGATCGTTAATTTGGGCAACAAGCCGCTCGAAATCTTAGAGAGAGAGAAAGAGAGTGAATTCGCAGTTGAGAGAGAGAGAGAGAGAGAGTTATATAATAAACATAACTTAACCCTTAAGTAATCTAAAAATATCTCCTCCAAGATATTTATATATAAATATCTAAAAATATCTCCTTCAAGATATTTTTTTTTTGGGTTACTACAATATACGTGGTTCACGGTAGCAATCCAACCAATATTTCACTATGAAATTGAAAATTTACAACACACTTCATACAATGATATCTCTATATGCCCAAAAGGACCTATTCTACAACCCCTCAAAGGTTTCCCTTCAAATATCCAACTGTCCCAATGTTCCAATTCAAAATTTGAATTCTTCCTCACGGCCCAAGAGCACTCGTTGACGAGAACGAGACACTTGTTAACTAGTATGACCACTCGTTGACGAGTTTGATTTTATGCTCTCAATATCTCAGAGACTTTGCAATTTCCGGCTTCTTGGTATTTACTCGTCAACGAGAGCAAGGCACTCGTCGACGAGTCACTGCTGCACTCTTCAAGAATTCAACCCATATGCTTTTCATCTTTTGTTTATGAGCCCTAAGTATAAGAGCCACACATACAAATACAACAAAAACTCTGCTTAGTATTCATTTATGTATAAATTGAACATGAAAGTTCAATGAAAGGTTTGGTTATTACCTTCTACTTGTTTTCCTTAAGGCTGTTTAGTGTTAATTTTTTAATCCTATGTTTGGAGAGATTTTGGATTTGAATGTTTCTTTGAATTGGGATAAGATGTTCTTTAAAATTGTATAAAAAATGTCTAAATTCACCTAAATCCAAATTCAAGGTTTAAGCCTATACTTCTAAATGTAGCGTAAATGCTTTTACCCTGTGCTTGGGAGCATGGATTTTCATCTTGAATTTGGATTTGTGTATGTTCGGATCAATAATAGTATAAAATTGTATTAAATTTCTTTTAAATTCATAATTTTTAATTCAAAATTTGAAATTCATGCTCTCAAACATTATCCTAAGGCATAGTATCGAGTAATTTTAATCTATACAATTGACTAACCCGAAACAAGATAAGGATGATGTTTCATTCTTACAATTTTTTCGCTTAAATCCATGCAATGCCTCTTTGTAGTAAGAATGAAATGAAATAAAATATTAAATGAGAGTATGCAAAAATTAAGCGAATTAGTAAGATAATAATGTTTCATAACAATAACATGTCACTCAATTTCTCACAAGAAGAAACCAAGTGGAATATTATGATTAAAAGCAACAAAATATCATGATAAATGAATATTTTAAATATAGCAAACCCCAAGAACATGTTTGGAGATATCTATCTAACCTCATGTTGGGAACCTTGAATTTAGATCTTAAAATTAGATGTGTGATTTTTGATCGAATGGAATTTAAATTTATATTATTTTATAAGTTGACTTATACATATTTATTATTTATTAATTACTATTCTCTTGAATAGATAAAAGAAACAAATTTAAAAACTCAAATCTATTATGGAATCGAGTAATTTACATTATGAAATAAGAATAGTAAATATGAAATGCCTAGGGATGAGCAAAAATAATTAATTAGGCCTATTAGTTCACGATTAAAGATTCTCATTTCGGTAGAAATACATAGTATCATCAACATGTATATTTATATGATGCGCCGATCGTAAGTGATATAAAATGATAAATATCATATTAATATATTTATGGTAATGTGATTTATGCTTCATTGTTCAATCACTCAAGATACATACATAATATATATATATATAAAGAACAATTCTGCATTTTATAAGTGATTAAAAGTTAATTACTATTATCTTAAGTTTATTAAATATGTTATGTGGTGACTCAATAGTGTCTTCATGCTTCAAAATATCTAACAAATAAAAAAAATAAAAAAAAATAATTTTTTTTGAATTTTCCTACACATCACATACGTATATCTTAATTCTTAAACACTGATCAAATGATTATTTGTTATAATTATATACTGAAGTTTCTAATAATTATAAGAAGCAATAAAAAAAGAAATAAACATATATTCATAAAATTATATATTTGACAATTATTATTTTAATTTTTTAAAAATTATTTTAAGTATAAATCTATAAAAAAAAAAATTCTCAAAATAAAAAACATAAAATATGCATGTTAAAGCCTTCTTTTATAAATGAAAATCATTTAACATCTTGAAAGTGGGAGCCTAAAAGGGTTTGGGGCCCATCTTTGTGAGAGATAGGGCACACTAGATGTGGAGCCCATCCTATGAATAACTCAAAACACATTTAGGATCTCATTTTGAAAAGTCTACTACAATCCATTATAAATGGATTAGTACTGTAAATAAATTAAATTGTGTTGAGTTTTATCATGTTCAAATTTATTTATTAAATTTTGAATCAAAAGCTTAATATATTTGTTCAAACTTGTTTATTATGCAAGTGAACGAGCTAATACGTTCTTATTGAGATGGTCATAAATAAATTGCTTCTTTTAAACCCTCTCATAGAGACTCTTACCTTTTGTTTGAGAATAGATTTAAAAATAACTTAATACAAAATTAAATTAAAATTTGTTCAAATTCATTGAAATTCAAATTCAAAGGCTGAAACCTGTGCTCTCAAACAGAATGACAAAGTTTGATTTGACAACAAAAAGTTGGAGAAAGACTCTACTAATAGTCTAATACTATTTTACAAATTCTTTGATCCCACCAAATCAACCTATTCATTGTAGATTATGGCCCTATCACTAAATTCAAGTGATAGAATTTCGGTTAACCGATATTACGTTCAAACAATCTCGATTATTAATTTTTAAGTCCTCTATCAAGTTTAACCAACTTTATTAAACGAGGATAATCTAAACCTATTAAATAAACCCAACTAAGTATATAATCCCACCATCTATAACTCAAAACTATCCAAATTTATTTATTATGCTTACAAACCCAACTAAGCATATAATCGAAATTTATAGAAACTAGCTTTATTTGTCTACTAAAATGGATTATAAACATAAGGTGAACCTAAAGTATTTTGAAAAACTGAAGCGTGCGCAGTACGCACCGTCCATTTTCTCAGTTCCCGCTCATAATTTTTTGCCCTAACCGCCACGCTCAGAAAATTCCCTATACAAAGAAGTGGAGAAACCGACCCGATCCGAACCGAACTCGAGCTCGAAATCGAAATCGAAATCGAAATCGAAATCGAAATCGTAATCCAGAGAGAGAGAGAGAGAGAGAGAGAGAGAGATGTTGGGGAGAATGCGAGCAGGTTCTTCTCTGGATTGCTTGGAGAGACCACCTTCTAAGCTCATCAAAGACGATACCCTCTCCATCTACGGTAATTTCCTTCTCTTATTCCTCTGAGTTTTTAACATATGCTCAATTCTTGATGCTCCTGCGTCTACCCGTTTGTTTGGTTGCCGATTGAAAGAGTTAGGAAGGAGGGGTCGATATATTTTCTTTCAATCTAAGGATTTTTAGCATGCTAGTGCTTTAACGGGAAGAAAATTGGTTTGGGGGAAGCTGGGAAGGGGTTGGGGAGTGAAGGTTTTTGCTGCCTCCCATATTCCTGAACTTTCTCGCGAGCCAAACAGAAGGTTACTTTTAGTAATGGTTGCGAGAATGTTTAAATTAGTGGGGGGTTATGAAGAGGAAAGGGAAATATTTACCCCCATTTTTTTGATTTGCTGTGATAGGGAAATATAGCATGGGCAATGATTTGATTTGGTGAGGAAATTTTCGCTTCGGTTGGCCCCAAGCCCTCCAGTGTTTGTTCAGCTTGGATATGGAGATTATCTGTTTCGTACCACACTTGCAAATGTCCTATCTGATCTTGCCTATATATATATAATCACAACCCCAAACATGGATTTTGGTTTTGCTGAGTTCTGAGTAGAGCCGCTTCAAGTATTGAAGTTTTGGGTCATGTTGGGATATGAATGAGAAGGGCAACTCCATTCAAGGGTCTTTCTTGGTCTGCAGCAGCTTAGCCCTATCTGTGCGTGTTCCTTGGAATATATCCAAAGGAGAAAGTATAGTGAAACTTTATTGAAATAGGTTAACGCAAGAATCATAGCAGTATTTTCTTTTCCTTATTTAATGCTTAATAATTGCAATTTGCAAGATACTGTCTAAATACTTGATGTTCGGAGGCTGGTAGTCCAAATGCATTATCTGCCATTAAAATATCTTTTCAGGTGA
Organism: Malania oleifera; assembly: GCF_029873635.1. NCBI lineage: Eukaryota > Viridiplantae > Streptophyta > Magnoliopsida > Santalales > Ximeniaceae > Malania > Malania oleifera. The sequence continues at coordinate 105,871,076 of NC_080423.1, forward strand.
GATCCTATGAGAACTGTTAGATTGTAACGTAACTTTCCAGGAACACTGCATAAGTAAGCCATCTTAAATTGAGGAAGGAAGCTTGCTTGTTCATTTCTAATGTGCAGTATAAAAAAATGAATGCTGTATTTCTTTGTGAGGCACTAATCTGTAAATATTTAATGACTCATTACTTGTAGAATTTTATTATGATTCATTGTTATATTTAATTATTTGAAAGGCCAAGCTGTTTTTTTTTAATAAGCAAGCAAGTGCAGAAGGCTAAATGGTTACTCATAATCCATGTAATAGTAGTTGCTAAAAGATCTGAGGTTTATCAAGTTCAAGTTTCTTTTTCCTTTTTGCAGAGGCAACACTTATAAAGCTGACGGAGGGTTCCAGAAATGACCAAAATTCATACCCTGAGGTAGCAATGCAGATAGAAACTGATTGTACTTATATGAGCAGTTTGCCCAACGAACATTCAATGACGACAGATACTGATTGTTTTTCGCCAAATTCTATTGATTGTCAATCTATGTGCAGCTCAAAACAGCAACAGAGCAGAACTGTCTCAGTTCTTTACCTGTTTTCCAAGTATAAGAGTCCTAGAAAGGCAATGGCAACTGAGGATTATGGTTCTGCTGGTGCTTCACTGAGCCAAACCCCTAAACCCCCCAGCAACCTAAACACGCTTGCCCCAACCCATCTGGACTCTCCTCAATAAAGGTGAGGTTACAGTGACCTATATCAGTTTACAGATGGGGTGGAAGTTGAACAGCGATTGGAAGATGAATGTGTCAGTTCTTTGCCTGTCTTCTCAGTGCAAGATTTGAACAAATAGAGTCTACAACTCTCATAAGTGTTCTAATTATGTGATTTTTACCTGATTAGCACTTGGATTGGTGCTTGATGAGATGTATATTAGTTTGTAACTGTATTTTTGAGCCCTCATAAGAGAGTACTTCAATGCATGAAATGGAAGTGGGTGGCTTGCAGTTGCAAGTAATCGTCCAATGAAAATTTACTCCCTGTTTTCTTTGCATTTACAGACTCAGGCATCCCGCATGAAAGTAGCAGGTGCAGAATGAATGTTTCTGCTGAAAAATAGTGTGAAATATTACTTCAGCCATTCTGTTCAATTCAAGCTTGAATGATAATAGTGGTAACCAAACTAAGTCCTACTGATGTGTTCTACAAATCTCTTGCTTTTTTATGATCCAAAAAATGTTACTAACAGTAATATGGATTCTTTTTACTAGGGTTTAGTTATTTTGTATCTTCCCTTTCTCTTATACATGTCAACCAGATCATTTACTTTCTTTTCATGGAAGTGTTGTTTTGACTAGTACCAAGTAGGATGGCTTAAGTTACAAGTACAAATTCATCAAATGTGTGCATAAAATTTGGACAAGTGACATGGCTATCCCCCTCTCAATTCAAAAAATTTGCACAGGAAAGGGTCAAAAAAAATCTGGTGATTCAAAAGCTGATTAGGAAAAGAAAATTCAGAAATTCTATAAAGCTGAAAAAGATTTTAACCTGATATCAATAGCAAGAAACTTCAGGCCAGGTTAGGTACCTTAGGTGCAAAACAACACCATCAGAGGAGATCTGAAACTACACTTCAATGAAGTAACCTTAGGTTCAAAACAACAAGACTTAACAAGATTAATGGTTGACAATCAACTCAATAATTGCTGGATAAGATTGGGAAGTTGGGAACTCTTTAGGTGCTGGATAAGAATTTCATATGAATTATGTTCCACTAACAGCATTGGCAAATGGCAACAGTAAATATTTTAAATGTTTGGATTGAATCACTATTGGCAATTTTAAGTCGAACATTCAAGAGAATGGCATTGAAGAATTCTCACTTGAGCTTACAGAATTACAGCCGGAACATAAAAATTTTAAAGTCATTAAACCACTTGAAGTTGTATAGGACAACAAATTGACTTTTAAATTACATATTCTTGGTCAATTTCTTCAAAACTGCATTGCTTCATAATTGAGACCACGAAGAATGTGGAGAAAGATCACTCCTTTAGCCATGGTGCTTGGGCAGGTGTCCATTGGCATAATTCGCCTTCTTTGAACCACAGTGCTGGAGAGAAACAAAGAGTCAGGGGAGTAGGGAAGAAAAATCCTACCCTAGCAAAGTAAATACATCTCAATGGTGTGCGGGTATTTAGAGTGCATTAGAAGAATTCATTATCACACTAAGAATGGCAAGGTATCAAATCTCCCTCCTCCCAAATTAATTTAAACTAGTTCATTAAGTGTCTGCAATGCAATGCATAGAAATAGTTCAGGCAGATGCATGCCCACAATATTATGTGAAACCAAGATGCTGTTGATGTGCACTAATGTTGTCCCAATGCAAATAATAGTGGGGGTGGATTGAGCTGACGCTACAGGTGCTTAGTAGTTCATTACAATTTTTACCATCAATTTTATCAAAAACTTACATATGGGAATTGTGCTACATTAAAACAAACTTCAAAATAGCAAGAGGGTGCATTAGGCCAAGTTAAGGTTGTGGTATCAAATGATAAAGATACTTCTGAGAATAGAAACACAATCTTCTTCAGATAAGCAATCACATTTTCTCCACTCTATCAATCTTAATTTTTTCCACATTGTTCTCAATCCTCAAATTTCACCCATTGGCATTCATTTTTTAAATTTTGTTTCTAGAATTTTTTGCATTATTTTTAGCACCTACTGGTTTCTCCCCACACTGCACACCAAACAAAACCCCCCCCACTCACCCCCACCAAACCTCCCCCCCTCCCCAAAAAAAAAAAAAACAACTTCAGGTCCACTTTTCTAAGATAACTTCTATAACCTGCTTACTCTAACTAACTCATCAGCCTCATACTTCTTGATGGAGCATATGCAAAGGCAGAAGTAAAATGAGTTATTTTTCTATGTTAAAAACTCAATTAAATTCATGCCCCCATATTCGATAATACACAGAAAAGGGCTCCTTGATTACAACTTTTCAAAAACTTAAATTTGAAATGAAAACAAAACATGATGCCAATTATCACAAGGGCTATGATAAGAAAAACATCGGTATTAAATTACACACAGCAAGTGACATTACATAACAAAAGGCATTACCTATCTCACGTTGGCCATTTTCAGGGCTGTCACTGCCATGAACTACATTCCTGCACAAAAGCTTAAAAATAAGATCTTGAATTTGAGGGAATCATTCATATCACAGAAACTACAAATGATTCTTCACTACGCATTGCAGTCTAGAAATGTATAGCCCAACCTTCCAGTTTCAATGGCAAGATCCCCTCTGATGGTGCCTGGTTCAGCATTAAGAGGATTTGTTGACCCTATAAGCTTCCGCGCAGAAGCAACAACACCAACACCTTCCCAGGCCTTCTCAATACAAAATTATATATATTTAAAAACTATGTATGAAAACTAAACTGCACTAGATTGATAAATGAACAAAAACAAAAGCCTAGACAATGTGCAGTATACCATACACACAACTGGACCAGAAGTTATGTACTCAATCAGTTTTGGGAAGAATGATTTGGCCTTGAGATCTTTGTAATGCTCCTGCAAACATTCAAAAGAAAAGACAGAACAAACATAAGAGTATCGTAATATAGGTATCAGCTATGATCTTCCCGCAATCATTAAATGCACACATTAAGTTAGCACGATCCCAAAACAAAAGGGAATGGAATTAAGGGCATTTACTTCTGTTACCTGTTTGAAAGCTCTGAATTTTCTAATAGACAGTGATTGGAGAGCCTTTTGGAAGATTCAGGCATTTTTAAAAAATGAAAAAAGATTTTTCCTTAATTCCAGAAAAATATGCTCTATTAATATCAAAAGTACAAAATGTTTGCTTAGTTCTAAATCACAAAAAATTCATAAATAAAATAAAATGCAGTAAGTCAGATAAATATTACAGATGGACCAGAATTATGAACTTCACAGAATAACAGAATAATGATTGCTGATTGTGCAACAAACCTCTGCTAATTCTCTTGGGCATTGGAACAGCTTCAATCCTGCAAGCTTAAAACCCTTCTTCTCAAACCTAGAGATTATTTCCCCAACCTAAAACAGCTCGACCCAGATAAAAGTCAGTACAAAAGACAAAGGGTTGAGCACCATTTTAAATACAATTTGCAGAAATTGAGTTAAGCAGATTAGAACAAATCTTACAACAACCCTTCTTGTCAAACCCAGAGATTATCTCCCCAACCTAAAACAACTAGACCCAGATAAATTTTAGGACAAAAATAAAGAACCCAGCACTGATTTTGACTACAAATTGTAAAAATTGCGCGAATAGATTAGAACAAAGCTTACAAGGCCGCGTTGAACGCCGTCGGGCTTCACCATAATGTAAGTCTCTTGAACTTGCTCCTGCAACACAAAACGTAGAAAATAAGAAGTAAATTCAAGTGGGCTTCTGCCCAATTTGGAAAAAATGGCAGAGAGAGAGAGAGAGAGACCATTGCAGCGACCAAGTGGGGAAGGAAAATATGGGGCTTCGTTTGAAGGGTTTTGGCATTAAGATTGGGTGGGGAGTATGAGAAAAGAGAAGAGGGGGAGTTGAATGAGGAGAGGTGGTGGCGGGTGATGCACCGGAAACAGTTCTGTGAGGAATAGGATAAGCTGCTTCGGCCCTGAGTTCGGTACACACCGACACTTCCTCCTCCTCCGACTCCCAACAGAGCCACTGCTTCCATTTCCGATTTCCCCTCTCTCTCTCTCTCTCGACGCTAAAATGCCAATCGTGTTTTTGGGCAATTGGGTATCTTATAAGAGCGAAAGACGACAGTCTTCAGTGGCGGAAGTTCTTGTCGCTAAAACATGAAAATTTTGTTCCGTAAAACACAACTTCTAAAAATCTCTTTATTTGTTAATTTTTGCTTTTTTTTTTTTATTGTCATATTATTTTTTTTTGAAAGAGTCAGAAGCCACCATATAACGTCCCATCCCAAATTTATTAATAACTCTCACTTATGACAGGGGAGTACTGTGAAAACAAAAGGACACTAAGGGCTTACATAATAACCTTAAAACACCCCATGCATCAAAACAATCAACCTATACTAACAAGAAAAAATCAACTAAACATGTCTTATATACCTATCTTATCCAATCTATACAAATCTTTGATAATTTTAGGAAGTTGACTACTATTTGTAAACAAATTATTCCTCCCCATGACATCTTGTCGACCCAAAGCATCTGCCACTTTATTCCCTTATTTATACAAATGATTTATAGAAAAATCTACTCCCTCCAATAAACTAAAAAGTTGCTCCCAAAAATCCCACAAATACCATAAAGAACATTTACTGGATTTTATCCAATTTACTACAATATTCAAATCATATTCAATGTCAATACTAGTATTGTAGTGACCCGAAGAATAATATTATTATTTTAATAATAAAGAGGGAGGAAAATGGAAACATGAACAAAAGGAGGCAATAGACTTCGTCGACAACATCGCATTTTAGAGATAATGATAATAATAATAATTTCAAGAAATTACCAGAACTCATTGACGAATACAGGGCTTCGTCGACGAGTGCATAAGGAAACTCGTCAACGAATACAAGGTTTCGCCGACAAGTGCATAAGGAAATTCGTCGATAAATACAAGGTTTCGTCGACGAGAAAATACCGAGAGAGGTTTTGGGGCAGCCTGAATTTCGCCGATGAGGAAGCAGGGTTTGTCGACGAAATTATTGAAAGATTCTTCGACGAGATGACATGTCTTGTTAACGAAGGCCGCAGTATAAAAGTGGAAAACCCGAATTTTTAACCATTTTTTAACGCTCCTCTCTCTCTCTCTCTCTACGATCTTCTCTCACTTCTCCCTTCGTTTCCGGGCCTATTTCTCGCCGGATCGAAGATCTGAGGCTACCACGACGCTCCTGGTGAAGTTCTTTGCAAGTCTGCCGGAACTGATCGTTGGAAAAGTTGGGTCGGATTTCGTCCCAATTTTAGGGTAAGACATTTTATTTAGTATTTGTCTTTTCCTCAGTTATAAGAAATGTTGTAGGTAAGAAAATACTGATGTTTTGTTCTGAGGGATTTTGTTTTCAGGATGTTGAGTTAGGAATCCTGCGGGTATAGAGTCAGAATGTAAGAACCCGAACCGTGATATATGGGCTTATTTTGTAAAAGAGGGGTAAAAGTGGAAATTGTATAGATTTCGTCGACGAGGCCACAATTCGTTGACAAAGCTAGTGAAGAACACATCGACGAAATTCAGAGGGTCGTCGACGAGTAAATGCCGAGGGGTTTAGGAAAATTTAAATATCAGGATTCGTCGACGAAATTGCTGCCTCGTCGACGAAATATCTGAAGACTTCATCGACGAAGACACCAATTTGTCGACGAAGCCTCTCGGGTCAAAGGTCTTTATAAGGATATTTTAGTTTCCTTCTTGGCTAAGTTATGAAAATCCTATCTCTCTCTCTCTCTCTCTCTCTCTCTCTCTCTCTCCTCGATTGCTTCGTCATTTGTCGCTTGAATCGCAAATCCAAAGTTACTGCGAGGATCAGTGAAGGATTCTTTACGTTTCTAGCGGATCGGAATCTCGGTCTGAGCGATTTCGGGTTTCGGGCTATAATCGAGGTAAGGCTCAATTTCCATTTCTAATTCGGTATATGTGTAGTAGTACGGATTGTAAGTATGTATTGTACTGTGGCTTGTAGATTTCGGAGTCTCGGTTCATAGTTTTGAGGACTGTAGAGTTTGTAGTTAGATTTCGGGTTAATGTAAGGGGATTCTGTTTATATCAGTTCATTTTCGAAATCAGGATCAGTAAGCTTGCAGGCTACGATCATATGTATGTTTTGGTTACTTATTTAGGGAAATCTATCGGGTAAAAATGCGAGATTTTTGGGTTACAATTTTTGAGAAAATTGGAGATTTCGGGTATCATCTCTACTTTGTTTGGAAAACCGCTTGTCTTGTTTAAACTGTATTATTGAGGTGACTGTAATCCATATTTGCATAAACTGTATACTTGAAATTGTAAATGATATGATTTGTCGTAAACCAAATAAATGTGGTATGTATGATTGTATAAAATTGTTCCAGGTATTTGTAAAACAGCTATGTGGCGGCAAATTACCGTAGACTGAAATGTATAGGAACGTGAGTTCCAAAATGTTCCAGGGATTTGTAAACTGCCAGGTATCAGGTAGTTACCATGGGCAAGAGTGGCTTGTGATGACCCAAAAATATATATATATATATATATATATATATGATTAAAGTACAATAATAATAAAATAATAAAAATAGTCATTAAGTTAATATCAATACAGAAGTGTTTTTCTGCAGGATCCTTGATTCCATGTTTGATGCCTAAGAAAGATCTTGTCTTAGCGAGTGCTCAGAGACCATTGCGGCTCAGTCACTCCCTGGAGGTCGGCCTGATCAAAATGGAATTTCATAGGATAAACAGGATGGACACTGTTTGTACACGTAAATAAGTATATATACATGAAATAGTGTTTTGACAAACATAATTTGTAGAAATACATAATAAGATGATAATAATATAGGTATCATATGTGGGGCCCACAAGACTATGTGGGGTCCACATGAGTCCCGGAGCCACAAGACACTGTTTATATACGTAAATAAGTACATAAGATAATATTTTAACTGATATAATTTGAAGAAATATATGATAAAATAATAATAATATAGGTATCTTATGCGGGGCCCACAAGACTGTGTGGGGCCCACATGAGTCCCGAAGCTGTATGGAGGTTTACACAAGTCTCAAAGCTATGTAGGATGCATAAAATCGTATAAGAGTTATTCGAATTATGTAGGATCCATTCGCGTCTCGAAGTTGTGTGGGGCCCACAAGACCGTGTGGGGTCCACATGAGTTTTCAAAATTCAAATTTAATTCTTATTCAAAAATAAATAATAAAATAAATAAATACTAAAAATGGTTCAAAATTAATAACAATGATAATAATAATGATAATAATGATTAAGAAAAATAATAAAATAATTAATTAACTAATTGATTAATTAATTAGGTAAGTGATTAATTAAAAATTTATTTAATGGGAATGGTGGCAAGCACTCCCACATGGCCTCCATTCCCATCCTATACTCAACCCATACCTTGCCCATTCCTTGCCCATTCTTTAATTTTTAAAAATTATAATTTCACCCATCTCCCCACACTTTTATAAATTTTATTTCTTCCCCAAAATTTCCTATAAATAGGGAGCTCTCAACCTTCATTTTTCACAACAATTTTTCAAGGAAGAGAAGGATTAGTGAGTGAAAGAATTTGTGGTGGAGAGAGAATTTTAAGTAAGTTCTCACTCACCCACTCTTTCCGATCTCATTGCTTAAAGATAGTTTTTGTGTTCGTAACACACGGTAAAAGAAGAAGGTAAGTAAAATTTGATTATGTTAGTTTTTTTTTTTATTTAAAATTTATACCCAAGTTTATTTTATAAGTAAATTTCAATTATGTTAATTAGTTCCACAAAATTTCCATGAATTTATTTTTACGCGTATTTAATTATACCAGTTCTATCTTTAATATACTTGCATCTATTTTTGGGTTAAGAAATGTTCTAATCCCCTCGGGTAAATTTTCAGCATTTCTTTCTATTCAAAAATAAAATTATATATATTTTTAACACAAAAATTATGTGGCATGAGTTTATTTCTACATTACAATTTTATGTAAATATGAGAAAAGATGAGATTTTTACGATATTATTTTAAATTACATAAATTATAATAAGATGATTTTAAAACCCCTTATGGCAACGAAAGTTCAAAGTTACAGATACTCGGTACCGCAGCTTAAAATTTATACGGATCAGAGTGCACCCACACTGTTTACAGAGTGGTTATTTATGTTAGTGGATTTCTCCTGAGTGCACACCTGGTTCCGGACTAGGACTTAATAAGGAAAATCTCACTTAAAGTTTACGTACGTTGATTTAGTTTGGTCGACCAGCCAGCTAAGTCCAGTCTTCGGACCGCACAACCCAGTCATGGGGGTAAACATGACTTACGGCAAACAGACCTAAGGGTGGTTTTTATAATATATGTTTATACATATTTAATTACGTGTACAAAGTTACTGATGATTTGAAGGAAAAGTGTAAGTTTACGTGAAAATGATCATTTTGGTGCTTAAATGACGATCTAAGGAAAACGTATAAGGAAAAGTATATGTATGTTTATCATTAAATATTTTTACAGTTTTAAAATTAAAAGTTTAATTTAGCAGTTATAGTATATGATTGTAAAAATTTACTGTTGAAATTGATGACAAAAGTTTTATGCAGAAATTTTTAAATCTATATTTATTCTAAAAGCAGTCTTGAAGTTATAGTATTAAATATTATTTTATGAAATTCTTTAAAAGCTCATTTTGGCCACACACTAATAATAATCTTATTTACTTACTGAGCATCGTCTCACTCCAATCATATTTTTATTTCAGATAACTCTGAAGAGCATGTTGGAAATCAGGCTTAGCAAGCATACGGGTGGGGATAGAAAATTAAAGATTGATTAGAAATATTAGTATGGTTTCAGATATTTATGTTTGTGTAATTTTTCTTCTTTTGAAATAAATGATTGTAATATGGATAATTAGTGCTTTGGTTTAATAAAAATTGAGTTTATTTTGCTTACGCTGTAAATCAGTAGTAAAAAGTTAATATCCCAGGCCCCTAGGGGTCGGGGTGTTACATGGCTGGCTCTATATCTGGGGTGTGAAATATCACCAGTATGTTTCGGCTGGTCACCGAAGGTGTGCTCTACATCGTATGTAGCAATTGATTCACTATTAGGCCTTGATCGTCGTAGCATAGTTGCGTATGAAGCAATGTAATCGCTGCGAGACGAGGTGACCTTGTGTAGTTGCAAATTAGTGTGATGACATTGACCGTATGTATGTATGTACGTATGTATTTGGGTATTGTATGAATTGGAATGGTTTTTGTGAAAATACTGGAACTGTATGGAAATGTATGAAACTGATATAACCTATTTTCTCCCTTACTGAGAGGCGTCTTACCCCGAATATATATAAATATTTTTTAGGTCCTTCGGGTAGCCAAAACTAGCATCCGGAAGCGAGGGGTGTTATTTAGCTATTGCTAGTACATGTTAGGTATGAGTTTTGGTATCCAGGTTGTCGGGATGATTTTTGTAGACACCTGGGGTATGTTTTGTATATGGGAAGGTATATCCTAACTTGTATAGACTCTGGTATGACACTGGTTATGTATAAAAGACCGTATTCCGCTGCATATTTTGATGAGTATGGACATATGTATGTATGTATTTAGGGCATTCGTTCACCCCACGGGGTCGGACCCTCTTTGTTTGTGGTATCATGTATGTTTTAATTGATAGAGAGACAGATTAGGTTACTAAATTCACACCTGGGACACTTGCGGGTTTGGGGCGTGACACAGAATTTTGTAGGGGCTTTTCAGAGTAAAGGTAAGGGAAATATGCTATACTAGGAATTTTAATAAAGTTAACAGAGATTTCATAGACATATATTTATACAAGTCTATCATACAGTATTTACAGAATATGAGTTTAAATGCTTGTGTGGTTTGAGAAGATTTTCATGTGACGAAGAAATTTATGTAACTTTTATAATGTATCATACTATACTGAATATACAGATATTGACAGTATATACAGTTTATATAGTTTTTCTAGTATATGGGATTACACATAATATATAGATATATATTTATATTCATAGAGAGTACACGGAGAAATGTACATGCATATACAGCTTTTATATGAATAGTTTCATGAAATAGATATATACATATATACATATACATGCATACAGTTTTACTCATATCAGTATTTATATTACAGCTTTATACAGAGTTATAACATGCCATGTTTCCTATTACCATAACATATAGAGTATACAGACAGAGTATATAGATAGAGATACAAATAGATATATATAGAGATAGCATCAAGATGCTATATATACTGTACATAGAGATTACAGTATTTATAGTACAGAAAGATAGCGTTATGGTAATTTTGGAAACATGATGAAAACAGTAAAAGAGTATATATGTATATATGTATATAGTATCAGATCCTTGTGGAAAGATTACAGATAGATATAGTACAGATATAGTTACAGACCACGGTACCATTACTATATACAGATAGAGTGCAACCACATATCTCAGATAGTGTGTGGGCATCGTCAACCATGCTCGGAGAGGTTGCAGCTACTTAGTTCACTGGGTAGAGCGGGCCGGTTTTGACGATGTAGTAGCCAGGCCCGAACCTAGGAGTGGATGCAGTTTGGTCGGGCTGAGGTAGTGTAGAGTATATTGACTTATCTAGGGGGCCGACCAGATGAAGTCCCGCCTACGGGCCGCACAACCCTGTCATGAGGGGTCAAATCATGACGTATAGAGTCACAGGGATAAAGCACAGTTATGTATATGTATACAGTTTTACAGTATATGATGAGTATAGTATGATATTATTAGTATGAAAAGTAGAAAATACAGACGATACAGTATATTTTAAATTGAGAAAAAAAGATATGCTTTACAGATTATTTGTTGCCTTACAGTTCAGTTATTATTTAAAAGTATCTTTAACTTAGTTCTCACACACTAGTAATAGTATATTTCCACTTACTGAGCGTCGACTCACCCCATTACTTTAACATTTTTTAGGTGAGCCAGTTAGGCGAGCAGATCAGGCTCGCGGATAGAGAGTGTTTGAATCACCCTGGTTATAGGGTGAGTTTTTTGACAGAGTTGAATATATTTTTGAGTAGATGATGGTGGAAGGGTATTTTTGTATGGCTATGGTCTGTATACACTGGATTCTGGTATTGTATATACATGTACATGTGGATATGTGATTTATGTTCCCGCTGCTTCGGTATGGATGAAGATATACAGATATATATATATATATATATATATATATATATATAAATGTATGAATTTTGAGGATGTTACAAGTATGGTCCAATTGTTTACAAAGTTTTATTCCTTCCATCACTACTCTCAATTCAGTTTCATTATTAGAACAAGAATCAAAAGATTTTGAAAAACCGAAAACAAACGAACCTGTACAGTCTCTAAGGATGCCACCACCACCTGCTAGCCTAGGGTTCCCCCAATAGGGAACATTTTCTGGATATTGTTAGCTGTTTAAACATCAAATCTTACAGTGATTCATTGCTGTTCCTGGAAAATCAGGATGAACCACCAAAGTTAATTTCAAGACCATTCCCTCCAATTCCAACAATGAAACACTAGGATCCACATGACTCAAGCTCTGCGACGACCTTATCAACAACCATTCCTGATAGAATTTAGGTAAAAGGAATATCGATGGCTTCGGCTTGTGATTGTTGCGTGGAGAGAAGTCAGAAAAACACTGATCACATTTTTCTTTAGACGATGTGGCTTCAGAGGTTTGGCGTCAGATTAGTGTGGTGTTAGGGATTCCTTTCCAACGTTTTCTTCCCTGGAAAAATAGGATTGCAAGCTGCAAACTAATTCCATTATGCTCGAAAATCATCTATTAAAGGTATTTTAATCGGTCTGATTTCATGTTTGATTACATGGTGCCTTTGGAATTGAAATGCAAAGCGAAAATGAAAGGAGTTTACCAAAGTGCAGTTTAGATGTGGAGAAGTGTTCGATACTGAGTTAGTTCTTTAGTTGAGAGCTCTAATTCTTTTTGAAACTTGAAGAAATTGGACATTACGATTTTGAAGAGTTTCAAATTCAGCATCAGGGAGTTTGCGCCAGGCCTAAAAAAATTATCTCGTGGGTTAAACCCCCAGTATTGTGGATAAAACTTAATTGTAATGGAAGCTGTAGGGGTAATCTAGGTACTTCAGAAGGTGGAGGAATCATTCGGGAATTCCATGGCATGGGGAAAGCGATTTTTTCAAACTATTTTGACAATGATATGAATAATAGTGTGAAATTAAAAACAATCTTGGAAGGAATTCGTTTATGCAATGACTTCATTATTTTAAGATGATTATTGAAAGTGACTTGAGAATTGTTATTGATTGGTTTCGAAAAGGTAGATGTACCTTGTGGTATCTTTGGAATTTTTCGGAGGACCTTGTGGCAGAGTTAGAAGGAGTGAACTTCATGGTGATCCATCAAAATAGGAAAGACAATAGTGCGACTGATTTTCTCACTAGAGAAGGAGAAATAGGAAACAATGACATCTACAAAAAATAACATCTTTTACCACATACTTTCAAAGGTATCCTTTGGATAGATAAGTTAGGTCTCACTTCCCTTCGTCATTAGTTCATCTTCAATTTTTATTTGGTTGGTTTAGATTTGTTGACTTTAGTTTATTTTAGTATTTTTATTTTTGTTAGGTCTGGTTAGATTTGTTTCTTATTTAGTTTTATTTGGATTTGTAGTTCTGTTTTGGTTGGTTGTTAGTATTATTTTTGGGAGGTTTTTAATGTTTTTTTTTTTTTTTCTGTAATCTCCCAATGCTTATAATGTAACCACGGTATTCCTTCCCCCAAAAAAGAGGATATATCAATAAATAATTAGAGATGTCGCCCTATTTTAGTTATAAAAAAAAAAAAAAAACACCCCTTCTGATACCTCTAATTCATGTAGTAAAGGAAACATATGATATTAAAGGAAATGAATATTAGTCTCTCCGAAAATACATTCAACTTGTAGTCTATAAAAGATTTTTTGGCTGTACACCAAAACCCATTTCAAGACTACCTGTGATGAGCTACACGTGCGACTTATAAAAGGGTTGCCACACAAAACTGGACTTGAATCAAGAGCTCAATCATCTAAATACTTCTTGCTCAGCTCTCTTGCCCACCATCTTTGGCATATGTTCTAGCAAAACCTAATCATTAATCTCTTGCACTAAATTGCCTTAAGCAACTTCAAAATATTTCTTCTTAAATTGGCTTGCAATTGACCCTGTTATGCCAACTACTAGGTCTTGGCAAATGAATCTGGGCTGTCCAGCCTTATTATTTTGGCTTGCCGTAACTGAGGACAGGTCTTAGTTTCATTTTTTATAGCTAGCTGTGTGCACAATCAGAGAGAGAGAGAGAGAGAGAGAAACAGAAGAGAAGGAGATCTCCCAAAAAGAAAATAGGAAATTGAAAGACACCTAGTGCACAAGGGTCCTATACCATCAGCGGTCTAGGAAGGCCAAGGTGTAAGCAGTCTTACTCCATGCTGGGGGAGACTGTTCCCAAGATTTGAGCTTTTCATGCATATCATTTGTATTAAAACAAATTAAGAAATCATAAAAGATGGAAATAGAGAAAATCCAGACAAATATAATAAGAAAATGGATACGGCTGGGCAAAAATATCAGAACACAGCCTCCACCCCCAACTCCTGTCAACTTTGAAGCTAACTTATACTTTAATGTCGTCCGAAGCACCGTTTCTATTGATGCATGGGTAACCCCCAAACATTGGAGCAAACCCTGATTCATTTCCATCAACTCTTCTATCTTCCCTTCCTTCTCAGTAGTAGCACGGTCATCTGGAGCTGGTGCTTGGATAATGGAAGACAATTCCATACTGATAAAATCAACAGCTTTAAACACAGCAGCCATCGCATCATGGTGCCTTGAAGTCCTTTCTGAAACACCAGCAACCAATGCCTTTGTGTTTCTCCCAACTTTTGTATTAGTGACAAGCATTTTGAGCGGCATATTGGACAAGATGCAGGCCAAACTTCCCAACTTGTACATGATCATGTTGCCTGTTGTATAAGCTTTTTCAGTTACTTAAAGATCAAAGCACATAACCCTCATTCACTGTGTGTGCGAGTGACAAGAAGTTGACATAATTTTCCAAATTATCCGCAAGTTTCTATATACTGTATACGAGTATTAAATCATTCCTTAATCCATATTTCACTCCAAAAATTTCTAGGCAGAAATGTATTTCTCCTTTCCTACTCGAACTCAATTGTTTTTCTCCCTTCCCGAATATTTTCCAAAATTTGGTCCACATTGTTGACACCATTAATTACCTCAACTTCTTCACCATATTTTCAATAATTTGTTGGATTTCAAAATATGCCAAATATTGAATAGCTCCTAGTTGTAACCACTGTACAGCAGAGTCTGCAGAGGCAAGGTGTCACGGACCCCCAAAATGGGACTCAAATAAGGGCCGTGTGGCACTCGTTGAGAGCTCTCCCTCGACAAGTCAGCCAACTCTCACACGTTCAAGCCTGCAAGCACGAGCACCAGGTGAGTCTCAATACTCAAGGTAAACAAGGAACAATAGGATTTCATATGAGCAATATATTCTTATACATCGAATAAGACTATAACAATCAGAGACATCATAATCCAAGGCAACAGAACACCACAATGAAAAGAACTACTTGTATTATTCATCTACAAAAGAATCACCATACAAGCGATAACACAGATATTCATATATTCATTCTAAATCCTTGAAGAATACAATTATAACAGTATCTCACTCCCCCATTTTCCCCATTACATTGTCACACCCTAACATCCTCCCCCACTCAATTCATCGACGTCCTCGTCGATGTGTTGTAGACGGTCTTCTCACTCTTCTGATGTCGATGTAGATGTCGTTGACTACGAATTTCTGAAATCTTCAATCTTCTGTATGGCATGCTGAAGGTTGTCTGCTGTTTCCCAACTATTCTCTTCTTCCCCCACTCCTAACCACTGAACCAGAAATTGTTGTTGTTGACGACCTTCTAGATTGACGACTCTGTCTGCAATGATCTCCTGGACTTCTTTGGTGACAGGATGCCTTCTGGAAATTGTTGATCTCCTTAATTTTTGTTGGTGCGAATCTGCTTCATCTGTGTGGAATGGCTTTAAATTGCTTACATGAAACACGGGATGGACTGGACGTCTGTGGCTTTTCATCCACTCGGGTTGCTCAAGCCGATAAGATGCATGTCCCACCTTTTCGATTACTCTGATTGGACCTTCGTAAACGATGTAACAGCCTTTTATCCTTGCCACGAAGAAAGCGAAATGTCTCCGGCGGCACTTTTACAAGAACCAGATCTCCAGCTTTAAATTGTTGTGGTCGTCTCCCTTTGTCAGCCCATTTCTTCATGCGCTTGGATGCTTTTTCTAACTGAGCTCGGGTGACTTCGATGTTTTGCAACCAATTTTTCGTGAATTGGTAGGCTTTTGGGCAATTTCCTTTGTATGGACCATCCAGAGTATGTGGAAGAGTCGGTTGTTGACCTGTCACAATCTCAAAAGGGCTTTTATTAGTTGCAGAAGATTTCATAGAGTTAAAACAGAATTGTGTCGTGTCCAATAAAGTAACCCAATTCTTCTGATTGGAGTGAACAAAATGTCGCAAGTATTCTTCCAGCATCCCATTAAAACGTTCAGTTTGACCATCTGTCTATGGGTGATGGCTCGTGGAAAGATTAAGGTTTGAACCCATCAAGCGAAAGAGTTCACCCCAAAATCCCCCTGTGAATCTAACATCCCTATCACTAATTAAGCTTTCTGGAACACCCCAATACTTCACCACATGCTTGAAGAATAACTGAGCTGTCTTCTCTGCTGAACACAGCTTCGAGACCGGTACGAAAGTTGCATACTTTGAGAACCGGTCAATCACCACCAAAATTGTGTCAAACTCCTCTACTTTTGGCAACGAGGAAATGAAATCCAAAGAGACACTCTCCCATGGCCTAGCAGGAACTAGCAATGGCTCCAATAAACCTGAGGTCTTCTTTCTTTCTACCTTGTCTTGTTGACAGATCAAGCACGTTTTAGTATAACTCATCACATCATCTTGCATATTCGGCCAATAGTACCCCTGTGTAATCAAACCATGAGTTCTTCGTCATCCCGGATGACCAGCCCACAACGTATCATGACATTCTTTCAGTAAGGTTTTCCTCAAGTTTCCAGCTTTAGGCACATAGACTCTCCTGCCTTTAGTCATTATCAGTCCATCTTCTACCCAGAATTGTCGTTTCTTCCCTTTGTTTATTAGTTTGCTTAGTGACTGCGCTTGCTGGTCTGTACTTAAATATTCCTTGATAAGATTCTTCAAAGGTAGCGCCACCCTACTAGTTGATAGATGACTGATGATTTTCAATGCTGCCAATTCAGTTTTTCTACTTAAAGCGTCGGCCACTTCATTCGTCTTCCCCACTTTATATTCAAAAGCAAAATTAAATTCAGCTAGCTTCTCCTGCCAACGGGCTTGTTTTGACGTTAGTCCAGGTTGTGACAAAAAATGAGTAACTGCTACATTATCGGTTTTTACCACAAATTTGGACCCCAAGAGATAGTGCCTCCACACCCGAAGACAGTGTACCACTGCGAGAAGCTCCTTTTCTTGTGCTGTATAATTCCGTTCGATCCCCGACAATTTTCTACTTTCAAAAGCAACTGGATGCCCTTCCTGCAAGAGAACTCCCCCTAATGCAAAGTCTGAGGCATCTACTTGCACTTCAAACGGTTTTGTCACATCAGGAAAGATTAGCACAGGATCTCCTACAATCTTTTCTTTTAATTCAACAAATGCTGATTGGCACTCTTCTGACCACCCCTATGGTACCCCCTTCCTCAGTAAATTCGTTAACAATACAACTCTTCTAGAGTACCCCTCTATAAACTTTCGGTAGTAGTTGGCTAGACCCAAGAAAGATCGCAGTTCTCTAACGGATGTAGGTGCTCGCCACTCCTTGATAGTTTTTACTTTAGCTGAATCCATCCGAATCTGGCCCTCCTCAATGATATGCCCCAAGAATTTAATACGCTTTTGAGCGAAAGCACACTTCTCCCCTTTTACATATAACTGATTTTTTTTGAGTTTTTGAAAAACCTTTCGAAGATGATCTTTATGTTCTTCTAAGGATGCGCTGAAAACCAGTATGTCATCAAGGTAAACAACAACAAACTGATCAAGGTAGTCCCGAAAAACCTGATTCATTAGAGAACAAAAGGTAGCGGGTGCATTTGTTAGCCCAAAAGGCATGACAAGGAATTCAAATGCTCCATACCGTGTGACACAAGTGGTCTTCGTTCATCTCCCTCAACAATGCGCACTTGATGATATCCCGACCTCAAGTCCAGTTTCGTGAAATATCTAGCTATACTTAATTGGTCAAAAATATCAGCAATCAGTGGAATAGGATACTTGTTGCGCACAGTCACCTTATTAAGAGCTTGATAATCTATACACAAGCGCAAACTACCATCTTGTTTCTTCTGAAATAACACTGGGGCCCCAAAAGGAGCTTTTGAAGGCCGGATGAACCCTACTGCAATAAGATCATTCAGTTGCCTTCTAAGTTCAGCTAACTCAGGCGGCGCCATTCGATAAGGGGCACGTGCTGGCGGCTTTACTCCTGGCAAAAGTTCAATTTCGTGGTCAATCTGTCGTCGAGGTGGTAAAACCCTCGGTAGCTGTTCCGGGATCACCTCCTTGAACTCTTCTAAAACTTCCTTAATCTCAAGTGGATATTTCCCTACTTCTGCCTCTTCTGAGACTATTGGTAGAACCACGAAAGAAGATTCTCCCCTTTTTACTCCCTTTTTGAATTGGAGGGCTGAAAGCAACTTCCTCTCATCGAAATTGTTGTAGGCTGCGGGGACTGCACAAGGTGCACTTCCCATTATCACAAGACAATCCACAGCTGGGATCGGCATTGAGCGTGTCACTTTAAGAAAATCCATCCCCAATACCACATCAAAGTCGTCAAGGGGTGCCACAGTGAAATCAACTGTTCCAGACCATGATCCCATTTGGCATGCCACTTTAGGTACCACCCCCACCGTGGTTAATGCTGGAGAATTCACTGCTTTTATCTTGCCCACATCTTTATCTACTTGCAATTCTAACCGTTGAGCTTCAGAATCAGCAATGAAATTATGGGTGGCCCCAGTATCAATCATGGCCCTGATTTTCTTTCCATTCAAAAGTAGATCCACATACATTAGTCACTTCTCTTGAGACTTGTTGTTAATTACTTGACGCTCTAATGCCCCCAAAAATCTCAAGGCTCCCACCATATTCGGGTGTTCTTTTGGAATTGCTGTCGAGGTTTCGGTTTCCCCTCGAAGGGCCTTCATAGCATTCAAAGCCTTACGATCAGGGCACTCCGCCACTCGATGTGGTCCCATGCAAAGAAAACAAGAGATCGGTCGACGCTCTCCACCCCCCGTTCGTCCGCCCCTCCACTCCCTATTCATGGGCGCTCTTTTATCTTTCCAAGAACTATTTGTCTCCTTATCTCTTCTCCCATTTGTGGGCTTATACACTTTATTGGGACGGGAATCATTATTGACGGATGTAGGGAAATTTCGCTTCCCAGAATTATTTGAAAAATCATCCAACCGTTCAGCAGCAGCGAGGGTAGAAGAGAGATCACCAGCACCTTGCCGACATATTTCATTTCTTGGCCATGTCTTCAAACCCCGAAGAAAATGAATCAGTTTATCCGATTCAGTCATGTCTATAATTTCCAACATCAAGGCTTGGTATTCCCTTACATAACTCCTTAATGAGCCCGTCTGTTGCAATTCCATTACTTTGCACTTTGCTATATACTCCACATTTTCTGGATAGAATTGGGCCTTCAACGCCTGTTTCAACCCCTCCCATGTGTTAATGACACATCTATTGTGCTGAATATCATTCCATTTAGTTCTCCACCACAATTTTGTATCCCCAACCAGGTACACCGTTGCCATATTGACCCGGTCCACTTCTAAATCCACCCGGGATCACGTGAAGTAGTGTTCCATATCAAAGAAGAAATTGTCTAGCTCCTTTGCATCTCGTGTACCCCCAAAAATTTTAGGTTCCGGTACCTTCCATCGAGAACTCTCATTTGGATGTGCAACTGGCCATCGAGCTAACTGTGCCACTGCATTCACTTTCGCAGTGATCTCTTGTAAATCCCTCTAGACTTGGACCACCGCACTTTTGACATTGCCCATCTCCTTCAAATCTTCATTCAAAGCAGTAATGGATACTTTAACATCTTCTGTAAGGAAATCAAGATTATCCGTTAGCTCCCGTAAGGAGACCTCAAGCTCTATTGGCTCTGCCCGTTGGGATGAAAGAGATGGCAATATGCCCTCAATATGTTGTAGCCTGCTCTCAAAGGCTTCCAACTGCTCGATACTCTTCTGGAAGGCCTCAAGCTCTCTTGGACGTTTCTCCAGGGATTTCACACTTGGAATGAATTTTTCAAGTTCCTCAAGTCTCTTTACGACTTTTGATACCCCATAGAGATTTTCTCTAGGGTTTTCTTCGGCGGCCTCAAGCTCTGTTGACACGCTGCCTTTCTCTTTTATCAACGTTGCCACCAACCCTTGGAGGTCACCACACGTTGTCTCCAGGGTTGCAAGTTTTGTCTCAAGCGCCTCAATGCGCTTCACTCTTCTTGACTTATTTCTCATAATCCCACGCATGGTGCTTGCACACACTGTGCTCTGATACCAACTGTCACGGACCCTCAAAATGGGACTCAAATAAGGGCCGTGTGGCACTCGTTGAGAGCTCTCCCTCGACAAGTCAGCCAACTCTCACACGTTCAAGCCTACAAGCACGAGCACCAGGTGAGTCTCAATACTCAAGGAAAACAAGGAATAATAGGATTTCACATGAGCAATATATTCTTATACACCGAATAAGACTATAACAATCAGAGACATCATAATCCAAGGCAACAGAACACCACAATGAAAAGAACTACTTGTATTATTTAATCTACAAAAGAATCACCATACAAGCGATAACACAGATATTCATATATTTATTCTAAATCCTTGAAGAATACAATTATAGCAGTATCTCACTCCCCCATTTTCCCCATTACATTGTCACACCCTAACACAAGGCATATTTACGTACCACTATCAAAATGATCACATACCATATGTGCTAACAGTGTTGTCAATTCCAGATGGCTTTCCATGAATTATCTTTTCACCTTCAGAGCCCATTTGTTCACCAATTCCAGCTCACTCACACCAAACATTAACCAGCCTTGGTGGCTGTGATCCAGCTCTACAGAATCTGATAAAGCAAGCAAAGTTGCTGACAGTGAGACGCAGAATGCAGCAGACGAACCCAAGCCTGAGCCGAGAGGAAGCTCAGAAGTGACAACTACTTTTGCTGCCTTAAACCTGGTACATAAAGGGAAAATTTATATTAAGTAAAAAAGTGATAGGAGAGAAGATCACAAAAACAACCATGAATAGATACCGCTGGATAGAAGTGTATAGCCAGAGAAAAGTTGTTCTCCAGAGGTAAGTCCGATTTTTGCCTCAGGAATATTCTGTTGATCAATTAGAGCCGTAATTGAACTAATCAACTCAGGGGAGCATGATATGGGTGCTGAAGGGAGAGGGCCTCGTAAATTTGGTAAT
This sequence comes from Malania oleifera, assembly GCF_029873635.1. Lineage (NCBI taxonomy): Eukaryota > Viridiplantae > Streptophyta > Magnoliopsida > Santalales > Ximeniaceae > Malania > Malania oleifera. The sequence goes on from NC_080423.1 coordinate 105,892,516, forward strand.
GCTACTTTGATTCTTTCAACCGGCAATGAAAATTCTAATGCCATGTCCTTGAGTTGGAGTTTCAGTGTATCATCATTCTCTTTAAAAGAAAAAAAAAAAAAAGGAAAAAATTTAAAAAGTTCAATGAAAAATATAAAAAATAACAAACAAGCACTACATAAATATAGATTAATTGTTTGAAAAATGACAAGAAAAGCAAATAGAACAAATGCTGGTGAACAGTACTCTTTCAAACTTTTACTCATAACATATGAAGTAGCAATTGCTACTTTTTTCTTTTTTTTTTTTAAGAAAGGAGGACGACATCTCTAATTATTTATTGATATAACCTCACTTATGGTGGAGGAATACCATGGTTACAAGACAAGTATTGGAAGATTATAGATAAAAAACATTAAATGCCTTCCAAAAATAATACCAACAACCAACCAAAACCGGATTACAAAACCAAATAAGGCTAAATAAGAAATAAATCTAAACACGCTTATCAAAAACAAAGATAATAAAATAAACTAAAATAAAAAAAATCTAAACTAACCAAACAAAAATTGAAAGGATGAACTAATGACGAAAGGAAGTGAGACATAATCTATCCATCCAAAGAATACCTTTCAGAGAACGTAGTAAAATATGTTGTTCTTTGTAAATGACATTGTTTCCCATTTCTTATTCTCTAGCGATAAATTAGCTGCACTATTGTCTTCTTTTTATTGATGGATCACCATGAAGTTTACTCCCTCTAGTTTCGCCACGAGGTCCTCTCAAAAATCTCAAAGATACCACAAGATACATCTACCTTTCTGAAACCAATCAACAGCAGTTCGCAAGTCACCTTTAATAATCACATTAAAATAACGAAGTCATTTGCATAAACGAATTCCTTCTAGAATTGCTTTTAATTCAGCACTATTGTTCGTATCATTGCCAAAATAGCTTAAAAAAGCCACTTTCACCATGCCATGGCAGCTCTGAATAATTCCTCCACCTCTTGAAGTACCCGAATTGCTCTTACAGCTCCCATCACAATTAAGTTTAATCCACCCTATTGGGGGTTTAACTCATGAGATAATTTTTCTAGGCCTAGCGCAAACTCTCTGATGCTGAATTTGAAACTCTTTCAAAATCGTAATGTCTGATATCTTCAATTTTCAAAAAGAATTAGAGCTCTTATCTAAAGAACTAACCCAGTATCGAACACTTCTCCACGTCTGATCCACACTTTGATAAACTCCTTCCATTCTCGCTTTGCATCTTCGATTCCAAAGGCACCACGTAATCAAACACGAAATCAGACCGATTAAAATACCTTTAATAGATGATTTTCAAGTATAGTGGAACCAGTTTGCAATTCTGTTTTTTCAGGGAATGAACTATTGGAAAGGAATCTCCAATACCACACTAGCCCGACGCCAAACCTCTGAAGCCACATCGTCTAAAGAAAGAATGTGATCAGTGTTTTCCTGACTTCTCTGCACGTAGCAATCACAAGCTGAAGCCATCGATATTCCTTTAACCTGAATTCTATCATCTACTGCCAAGCATCTAAATCAGGTTTTCCATAAACACATTGAGATTCTTCTAGGCAATAGAAAAATGCCAAAACCAGTCATTCCACTCAAAATTATCACTTCTGCTCCTCACTGCCTCCCATGCCATTTTTGTAGAGAAATTGTCGTCAAGGGCAGACTTTCAAATGAATATATCCTGACCACTTTTACCAGCTGACACATTATGTAAGATTTTCATTGTTTTGTGGGCCCCAACCAAATCCATTAATAAATCAGAGTTCCAATTGTTATTCAGCCAGCAATCCTTAATACATAACTTCTTGTTCGAAATATCCTCAATGCGCACCGCTAACGGGCTTGATGTGAGCCACTTATCGAACCAAAAAGAAGAGTCTCCACCTCTCACCAAAATTTTAACATTATCCATAACTTCCGGAACGGTGGCCATTACTGATTTCCAGAATCGAGAGTCATTTGGTCTTCCCTTCCTTATTAATAAATGATCATTTCTGTAATATTTAGTCCTGAAAAAACCTAACCATACATTGTTAGAAGTGAGCAGTCTGAAGGCAAATTTCATGAGAAACGATTTTTGAACTTCTTTAAGATCTCTCAAACCCATACCCCATTCCGAGGTGGGTTTACAAATTTTCTCCCAAGAGCACCAATGAATCTTCATTTTACCTTTCACCTCTCCCTATAAAAAATTAGCAAGAAGAGAGTTGATGCAAGCAAAAGTGACCTATGAAACATTAATAACTGACATAAAATGTATCGGCATGTTAGACAACACGTGTCTTAATAAAATCAATCTTCCATCTTGCGATAGCAACTTAAATTTTCACCCTACAATTTTCTTCCTAATCTTCTCCACAAAAGGCTCCAAGATCCTGGAAGACAATTTTCTAGAAACCAAAGGCACACCCAAATACGTAACTAAGAATTTACATTCCATGAAACCCGTGATTCTCAATAACCCACATTTCCAAGCAAGAGTAATGTATTTCAAAAGGAATAGAGTTGACTTTGTCTTATTGATTTTTTGGCACCATTTACAAAAATAAGAATATCATCCATATAAAACAAATGCGAAACCAAAGGAGCCCCAATTGGATGATTAAATTGTTTAATATGACCTGTCTCATAGTTTTTCCTAAGCAACCTTATCAAAGCTTCCTCCATTATGATGAAAGCAATTGCTACTTCAATATATATGATGTTTTGAAAATTCTTAGTTGCACATAAAGGGCTTTGAAATTCTGGCAAAAGCTGAAATGGATCAATTGAGAGAAATTATAACTAATCCAAATGCCAGATCTATAGTTTGGACAAGTAACATCCATTTAAAGGACATAGAAATTGGAAAAGATTAAAATCACAATTTAATCCAAGCCCTAGGAATTAAATTAGTATAATTAAAATTTTTGTACTATAATTCTGAAATATCTGTAAAATTGCATTTGATGGATTTTGTTTCTCTTATTGGCGGAAAAAGATTCATGCAGCCGAACCTCCCTAGTGCGACTTAAGGCTTGGTTTGTTTTTGTTCCCCATCTCACTTTTAACTTAGAAAGAATGTTTATGAGAATGGTTTGATTGGTTCGTTTCAGATTTGGTTCAGTTATTTTAGGTGGGTATTTTTCTTGGGTTCTTTAGGGCTCTGTTAGGATTAAGGATTGTCTTTGAGGAAAGGAAAAGGAAATAGGAAGGAAATCAAATTTTCATTGTATTTTCCTCTCAATCAAATACCATTGACTCTTACAATTGAAATTTTGTTCAAATATAATTAAAAATTAAGAAAAAAACAGAGGCTAATGACAATTTTTTTCATTGATTTACCACGTACTTTGTTTCTTTTCTTTTGTTTCTTTCATATTTTCCTTTCAACATTATCGAATTTCCAAATATGATTTAGGTGTTTGTTGTTTGTGGAAGTGGCTTTCTCCCCCGATATCGTAAATTCTAAACTAAAATAATTTCCCTTGAGTTGAACTAGAAAGCGAAATTTTTTAAATAACTTCAAATCCTCTTTTAAAGCAAACCCATGAAAATATTGCTGGCAATTGAGCTACCAGCATATGTGTGTTAATCTCAAAGTAGAAAATGAAAAGATAATGGCCAAATTTTGAAATGCTACTCCCCAAACATCATGTCAATGAATTTAAAAAAAAAAAAATCCTCTATTCAATTTCAACTTGCAAAGAACCTATTCGCACACATAAATGTTGCAACAAAAAATCACAACATCACAAAGAATTAAAATGATTTCAAGCAAACCACAACAACCCAATTGACAATTGATTACGAAAATAAATTCCAGCAAAAGAGCCAGAGCGCCAATATCGGTAAAAAATAATGCAGAATGGAAAACGATACCACAAATCTCACAATGGCAGCATCAAATCATTATTTCAAAAAAAAAAACCCCCCCACATGCAAATTCAAATTGCGGACACCGACTGAAACAAAAATGCCCCACATAACCAATGAAACAAAAAAAGAGGAGTAGATACGAATCAATTTTCAGAATAATCAAATACCAGGAATAATCAAAGGGAATCTTATCATAAAATTCACAATGTGTACCAATTTTTCATACAAATTTAAATTTAAACTCCAAACTTTAAACTCTCACACGTAAAGCCAAAGTTCTGATTAAAATTTGGATTCAAAGTAGGTTTCTGTGTTATGTTGTTCTTCCCCCCACCCCCCCGGCGGCGGGCGGCGGGGAAACTTGGATTTGGATTTTGCATACTTGAAAGAAACTTAGGTTGGATTTGCGAGTTTGGATTTTAGGCTTTAGATTTGAATTTGTGCGAATTTGGGTATTAGAACTTGATATAATTTTGTAAAATATTTTGTCTAAATTCATGCAAATTGAAACCAATATTTGACATAAACATAGAGTTAATGTAATTTTATTACAAATGCATTTAATCTAACACAAACATTCTTTCAATATGATTGCTTCTCGAGAGAAAAAAATAAAAAAAAAAAGGAAGGGAAAACCCTCATGCCATATTTAATAATGTAGAAAATTTTACCAAATATATATATACTTAAAATGATGGTGTCCTGAATACTTTGAATACTCGACTAATTTATTGAGATAATAGATTCGTCCCTCTATTCTTGTTCACTTAAATACTAATATATTATATCAAATGAAAAGTTACTCTCAGGACTCATACGCCAAAAGAGAGTTTTGGGTTTACCAAATATATTTTTATTTCTCCCTGCTTAATTAATTAATTAATTGGCACGTGCTTTGCAACCTCATGAGCCACGCGTGGCATTCTCTCACCAATTCAGTACAATTTTGTCATGTGTGGGGGTCAGGACTTAGAATGCCAATAAGCTAAAAAAGCCTAAGAGTAAAAGCATACATCACTTGGTACGTGTGGCTTGTTGGATTCAATAAAACAATGAAAGGGTTTGGACTGCTAGCTGCCTCGTGGAGCACGGGCTATTTAGTATACCGTACTACAGCGGATGTGAGATAGATATACTGTTTTTTATTGAACAGTATAAATTTTAATATATGAAAAAGATGATACATTTATTGAGTTATGACTCGTATTTAGAGGAGTTAAACTAGGAGAATTCGGAAAATCTCTTTGTCAGTTAAAACTATACCTAATGGAGGTGTGATCATCTTCACATGTGTACAAAAATTACGAAAAAACTGAAAATCGGATCGAAATTGAACTGAAATCACAAGCGATTCGGTTTTGAGCTTATCTACCCTATCATGTAGGTAAAGTATTGATTATTATAGACAATTTTCCCTAATTACTATTACAGACTCAAATTGAATAATAATTAATTACAACACAAAATGATCTTTAGGGTCTTCATGCTCTTTTTCATGTGTCATCAAAATATCTGTTAATATAAACCTACACCCAAACTTGATAGCCATCAATTAGCAGTATTTGTCATTATCAAAATCGAAATATGATCCATAGGATCATCAAAGTCTTTCTTCAATTTTAACATGGTATTAGAGCAGGTTCTTTGCGTAAATTTTTTCAACACAGTTTGAATATTTTTTTTTTCCTGCAATCATGTCCAACATCACATATCCGAAGGTCTCCTCCTCCAATCCAACATCCCCATCAATTTTGGATGTGTCTTCTCCATATTTTCTCTATTTTTCTGATCATCCAAGTGCCATTCTAGTCTCCACTCTTCTCAATGGTGACAATTATTAGAGAAATATCTATACTTTCCATCTATAATCAAATCCAAAAATAGTTTATAAATTCACAATCAATAGTTAATTGTTCCAATTTGTCTTGAATTTTTGTTACTGAAAACTTGCATTTAATTTTTCAGGGGTTTAGGTATTGTGTGTTTTGAGACACTATACAATCAAGATGTATCCAATATTTAGGAAAGGAATTAAGGAAAGGGGGATTCAAGATACAAGTACAATCAATAAAAAACAAAGTTCAGTAACTTCTCCAAAAAAGGAGGTTGTCTGTAATCTTGTTCAACGTGGTTCTCTCCAAGTTAGATATGTTCATACACAAGACCAATTAGCTAATTTGTTAATAAAGGCATTGTCAAGACAAAGAACTGAAATCTTGAGAAACAAGATTGGGCTGGCTGATGGAAGCTCAATCTTGTGGGGGCATATAAAGACAAATTGCACAAATCAAGGTCAAGATTGAACAAAACACATATAGCTTACAATCAAGCAAGATCATTTAAAATCAATTTTATATTTTTGTAACTGCTGCATAGTTTTAGCAAAATTGATGTATATTGCCATAAATAGTTTTTCCCAGTTGTGTATATTGTTGAGAATTCCACTTTTGAGCTTGTCCCACATTAAAAAATTAGAGTGGATGATGGGTGCTTATATACATGGTTGAGCCCAAGATCCAATAGGTTTAAACTTTTGAGTCAGGTTGGTGTTCACCCATGTGTATCAAGCCCACCCATGGGCTCCTCCGGTCCAAACAAGTGGTATCAGAGCTGACGGTTCGTAACTCTGGGTGAGTGACATCATAAAAAGTCAAGACGTGAAACTAATTCTCCTGACGTGCTAATAGTTGGAGGACCAAGTGTGTGACTGAGACCAATAAGGATTATCTAGGCTGCGGATGGATCCGAATAGGGTCAAGATGTGAGAGGTAGGATTGGTTCAAAAGCACGTGGAATGCAATCCGACGCACGCAAGACGTTAGTGGTAAGGCCCACTTGAGCAACTGTTAAAGAATTGAGCTTACTCCTAGAAGGGAGACGATTTCCATTCAAAGGGGAGCAGTTGGAACTCACAAGTGAGGGGGAGATTGTTGAGAATTCCACTTATGAGCTTATCCCACATTGAAAAATTAGAGTGGATCATGAGTGCTTATATACATGGTTGAGCCCAAGATCCAAAAGGCTTAACCTTTTGAGTCAGGTTGGTGTTCATCCATGTGTATCAAGCCCCCCCATGGGCTCCTCTGGTCCTAACATATATAAGTCAGCTCTTATTACATCAATAAAGTGTAGGAAAATATTCATTGAAAAACAGCAGTGTTATTTCTTCTATAGACCATTCACCTCAAAATTGTTCTTATTTAAAAGAAATATATGTGCTTCTAGCTTTTCCTGGAATGACCTGACAAATTAACTGGGTTTTTTTTTTTCCCACTAATATTCTACATGCTCTAATACCATGCTGGGAATACCCAATCATAAACCTAAGCAGCAAGAAGCGGAAATCATATAAACATAACCATAAATCATTACATATATACTAAACCAATACCAGAGTACTACCGTGTTCCCCAAAATATACACATATCACTGAATCCTCAATTTACTCTCAGCTAACTAGGGCAAATACAAAAATCCTCCATTGTACTCACTTTGCTGTCAGGGCACTACAAATGCCCCTCTACCTGCAAGCTTGATTTGTTCGCCTACCTGGATCACCTGAAAAATGTTTCAACACTAGGATGAACCAACGTTTAGTAAGAAGAAATATGCTGTTACTAGTGTGTGGTAAATGAACTACTATATATCATGAAATCTGTTTTCATATAACATGAATAACTGAATACGAAAGTACCGTACAAATAATAAAATACATCACCCCTTTTTCCTATTGCTTAACATAACAGTATTATATTTATAATTCAAAGTACTTCTAGTGTACATAAGTATGGTCCATGTTTTTGTAAATCCGTACGTAAGTAATAGCAACTGAAACTGTTCCCTGTGGCTATCTGTGTCATGACTTGCCCCCTCATGACAAGGTTGTACGGCCCATAGGCTGGATTTATCCTAACTAGCCAATCAGGAATAAATCACTGTACTCCGTCAATCGACCTGCCCACCTCAACCCATATTTGGATGGGGAGCCTAACCTCTTCAAGGGTCCAGGTGGTCGACCTTACCACGTATTATCTGAATAGATGGTTGCACTCATAAAGTAACATAATATCTGTAGCAAAGCTACCGTGCTCTGTAACTGCAAGTCAAACAGGGTCTGATATCATATAATATATTTCTATACATATCAATCTGAATTACCATGATTCTGAAGTAATCGTAATAACCATGATGCTGCATAACTATAATGTATTTTCACATATCGTAATACTGTGAACTGAATAATCATAACACTGAAACTGCATAATCATAATACTGATATTCGTATAATCATGGTACTAAAATCTGTATAATCATGGTATTAAAATCCATAAAATCAGAGTACTAAAATTCACATAATCATGGTACTGAAATTTGTAAAATCATGAAACTAGCATTCGTAAAACATATACTCGTACCATATTCATATTCACAAGCCACACCATACTTAAATATATAATTTTCATAATTAAATAAGATGTATAGTATTTTAAGAAACACTTAGCATAACATATTTCCCTTACTTGACTACTAGAAAGACCCTAGGGAATACAAGCCTAACCCCCGCAGGGCCTCCTACAAAACACCCTGAAATCAACATATGCCAGAACATAATATCAGTATTTCTCCGCCTACATTATTTCCTATAATTGCCATAAGACCCAAAAGGGACTAAAAGGCCTCCTGTATTTGGGATGAAATCCAACTTCATTTCCCCAACGATCCGCTCCGATAGATTTGTAGAGAACTGCGCCAGGAGCGTCGTGGAGGCTTCAGATCTTCGATCTGGCGAGTAACGGGCCCGGAAACGAAGAGAGAAGGGAGAGGAGACGTAAGGAAAGAGAAAGAGAGGAGAGGAGACGAGAGAGAGAGAGACTTTGAAAGTGAATAAAAATCAAATTTTTGGCTATTTATAGGGTCAGATTCGTCGACGAGACATGTCACCTCGTCGACGAGTCTTTCATAAAATTTGTCGACGAAGCCCTATATTCGTCGACGAAATTCAGAGCAGCCAGAACCGTCTCTCGGTATTTTCTCGTTGACGAAGCCCTGTATTCATTGACGAAATTCCTTAACCACTCGTCAACGAGTTCTGGCAATTTTCTAAAATTGAAATTATCCCAAAAAATGCAATGTTGTCGACGAAGTCTACGGCCTCCTTCTGTTTCTGTGTCTATTTTCTCTCCCTCTTATTATTAAAATGCTATTATTCTTCGGGTCACTACATTTCCTCTTGATAACATTTACCAATTATTAATTGAGTTGTCACCAAATTATGGAATTTTCATGGATGACCAGTTAATGAGGTATTTAACCATCAACAAGAAATAAAATTTGGATCCTTGTCATCCTCCATAACTACCGATTGATTTCCACATTCATTTTTGCTAATATAGAACATTCATAAATGATCACAATTTGTAAAATTGTTAACTTTAAAATTATAATTTAATCTTTGACCCAATTATCTTACAATTTTGTGGAATAATTATTAAAATCTTGTCGCCTCAAACTAAAGGTCTATGTGCAAATATGTAATTCAATGGTTAATGACAATCTACCTCGCCTAAATGAATGTGATAGCCTATATTGATTAAGTAGTAATGCAATGAAATTTTGATAAAATGTTTTATTATTAATTTCGTTTTTCTCATTAATTAGTATAATATGCAAGTTTTGTGATACTAGTTTGCTGAAATGAATTCCCCAAAATGAGGATATTGTATTACTTGATAGTGAGCAAGAAAGTGAAGAAGAGTGTAGGGATGAGGAAACAAATAAAATTGATTTAAGATATGATAGCGGTAAAGATATGGTTATGATGAGAGCCAAACTTTTCATTGGAATGATAGTTAATAGTTTGGATTAAATCATATAATTTGTATAACAACTATGTGTATGAGATTGGGTCTAGTATTAATAAGGGTCACAAGAGGTATGGTAAGAATGGAAATGTCACTGTTGTGTACATGTTTTGTTCAAAAGAGAGTTGTGAAGAATTTTCAAATCCAATGGAAGAAAATAAAAAAATGTATATGCTTGAAACTAGAACTGGCTGCAAGGCTAGTATAAGATTGCAAAGGGTAAAAGGTATTGATCAATTTATAGTGAGTGCATTTAGAAATGAATGTAACCATGATTTTGCCCACCCTAAACAAAGACGATTTCTAAGATCCTAACAAAATATTTCTAATGAACAAAAGGGGTTCTTAAAATTCATGGCAGATGCAAGGATTAGAACTCACAACACCTTTTCTTTTATTGCCAAAGAATTGGAAGGGTTTGAGATTGTTGGATTTACTAAGTGTGAATGTTATAACTTCTTGAATAGTCAAACGATACAATTGCTTGACCGTAGGGATGCAATGGCCTTGGGTGCTATTTTAAGGAGAAACAATTGGAGGATCCAATGTTCTTCTATTGGCAAGTTGAAAAAGAAATGAAAATGATGATTTTTTTTTTTTTTGAGAGATGAAAGGTCAAGGCTTGATTATGAGTGTTTTGGGGATGTGGCACTGTTTAACACAACTTAGAGGACAAATAAGTATAATTTGGTTTCTGCTCCCTTTGTTTGTGTTAACCGCCACTGGTCTAATATATTGTTTAGGCATACTTTCTTACTTGATGAAACAATAGATTCATTTGTATGGTTCTTTGAGACATTTTTAGACTCCATAAGGGGTAAGGGGGAACAACCTAAAGCTACATTCACGGATTAACGTCAAACAATGGCAAATGTCATTGAAAAGATTTTCCCTCAATCTTGGTATCATTTGTGCCAATGGTACATCTCTAAAAATGTTCCTCGCAATATGCGAATTGGGGGTTTAGATAACTTTATAATAAATGTCTTTATATGAGGGATACAAAAAGCCACTTGGGTTGAAATGATTTCTAAGTTTCAACTTCAAGACGGCAAATGGTTGAAACAATTATATGGAATTTGACACAAATGGTGTCTAGTGTTTAGTATGGAAACTTTTTTAGTAGGCATCAAGACAACATAGAGGAGTGAAAGTTTGAACAATGTTTCTCATGGGGTATCAAGGAAAACTATGAGCCTAATCAAATTTTTTAATCATTACGATGAGTTGGCTACTAAGATGAGAGATACTGAGTTGGAAGAGGATTTCAATCGTTCTAAGGGTGTACCTTTTGGTGTTACATATGGTGGCCCAATCTAATGCAAGCAGAAAAATTGTATACGTGCAAAATGTTTAATGTGTTTTATTGCGAGTTTAAATATACTAATTCATTAATGATTCAAAGGGAGTTTAGTGTTGGGTCTGCTACTACATTTGAATTTGAAGAGTTTCGACATAATTGGATGCATGTGGTTATACTTGAGCCTTCACCACTCACCATCAAGTGTAGTTGTCACTTGTTTGAGTCGTTTGGTATACTTTGCCTTCATACTTTGAGGGTTACCCAAAAAAAAAAATTGTGCACATTCTAGAAAAATTTATTCTACAAAGATGGTTAAAAGAAGCAAAAAAGGCATATCAGATAGCACATTAGTAAAATATGGTGATTTTTTGGATGAGAAAATGGTCAAGAACTTGAGCCCAACACATTAATGCGTCAAGCCTATCGTATCACATGCTTGAGTCCAGAGACTTTGTCCTTAAACTTGAACTTGTGACCAAACCGGTCACAAAGCAGCAACCTTACATTGATCCAAGATCCACCTGCCAATAAATAAATAAATAATATTTAGAAAGCTTAGCCGTCTACCTAATCTATGCAAAAACTAAAATTCAATACACAATTATATGTCTTTTTTAAGAAAAAACAAGAAGAAAAAAGGGTTCCAAATAATTAAGGAACCTTTAAAAAAGTTATGGACACAATTATTTGAATCAAAAACGCTGTTGTAATGCCTGTTAGAACCCTGTGAGCATCCAGAAGAAAATGACACCAAGAATTTTACGTGGTTCAGTCAAGAACGACCTACATCCACGGAGCACACACCAACTATTCAATAACTCGCCGAAAAAATGTTACAATTCTCTCTCTCTCTCTTCCTCCCTTCTTCCTCACAGCTCTCTCTGCACTCTCTGTGCTCTCTCTGCACTGCTGTGCTGTGCTATATGTCTCACTTTCCACAGCCTCTTTATATAGGCTTGGATTTTACATTATAATTAAATGCGAATAAATACAAATTAATCAGATTTAATCACAAATTGGAAGTTAAAAGAAGAGATTAAATGGAGAATAAATTCCACGCGTTTTCTGACTCATCTCAACGTGTCTCCAGCTGTGTTTCTGGCTCCATCTCTAACAATCTCCCACTTGGAGATAGAGACACTTTCTCAACCAGTATCATCAATAAATAATGTGCTCATAATATATGTCTTCAAGCATGAAGACCAACTGAAGTTGAGCACAACTTCAGCTTCTCTGTAGTCGCCACCTTCCTGTTTGCTCGATTTCTGCGAACTAATCTGATGGCTGTCATCTTCACAACTGGTGTAAAAAAGCCGGTGTAGTCAATCCCTTTCTTTTGCTCAAAGCCTTTGACTACCAACTGAGGCTTGTACCTTCTAGAGCCGGCATGCTCCTCTTCGATTCTATACACCCATTTGTTGTGAAGGCCTTTGGACAACTTCCACGTTCTGTTGGAGGTGAGAGACTTCATCTCATCCTTCATCGCAAGCTCCCACTTGCTTGTATCTGCCACCTGACATGCTTTATCATTGCATTCGGGCTCTCCTCCATCTGTAGAAAGTAAGTAATCAATATATCTTCTGTCCGGTATATGAGACCGAGTAGATCTCCTAAGCTCTAGAGCTGGAGTAGGAGATAGTGGTGCAACAATCTGCTCCACTGGTTCCTCAACCTGAGGATTCTTGGTATTCTGCTGATGTATCCCAACACATTCATGGGTGTTTATCTGGAAACTAACCCTCTTCTATTTCCTGACTATACAATCCTCACACATGTCAACCTGCACTGACTGTAGACCACTTAATTTTTCCTTTGAGTGCATCACCCTGAGTCCCTTCTCGCTCATGTAACCAAGTCGTTGGTGCCAGATGTTGCTGTCGCCATTTCCTGCAGCAACTGAAATAGACATGGAGGCATTGGAGGTTAGAAAAAGTGTTCCGCTTTTCTTATCTCGCACAATCGTTAGTAAACCCTTTGAGACTTTCCATTCATCACCAATGAATTTCGTTATGTATCCCTCATCTGCCAACTGACCCACTGAGATCAAATTCTTTCTTTGGTTTGGAATATACCTGACATCCTTCAGCTTCCATACTGACTCGTTTATATTGATCTTCACAACTCCCTTGCCGACTACGTCGCAAGGTTGATCGTTATCAAGGTACACCTTACTAAAATTACCTGGTGTGTACTCCTCTAGGCAATCTTTGCAGCATGTGGCATGAAATGAGGCTCCGAAATCTAACACCCAAGACTCCTGCTTGCTCTCCGAATAGCAAATCAACATCTCATCATTCTCAGAAGCAATATTTGCTTCTGTCTTTGCCCTCGTCTCGAATTCTTTCTTCTGACTCCTGCACTGGTTCCTGTAATGACCAGTCTTTCCACAGTTCCAGCACTCAATAGCTTTAGTACTTTGAGAACTTGTGTCCTGAGTACCTCTGGGATTTCTTGGCCTAGATCTGCTACGATTGTTTGATCGTCCATGCCTGTTTCCTCTACCTCGATTCTCCATGTTCAAGGCTGAACTCGAATTGGAGCTATGGTTCGGCTGCATTCTTATTTCTTCCGTCAAAATCATGCTGACGACCTCATCATATACAAGTTTCGATTTTCCTGCGGAGCTACTAATGGCAGTAACGACACTATTCCAATTTTCAGGCAGCTGACTGAGAATCAGTAAAGCTCGAATCTCATCATCAAACGTTATCCCGACTGAGGCGAGTTGATCAGACAACTCATTGAAATTATTCAGATGCCTGCTGAAACTCTCACCTGCAGACATGTTCATCGTAAATAGTCTTTTGCAGACATGTTCATCGTAAATAGTCTTTTCATGAGATGTATCTTATTTGCGGCTGAAGGCTACTCGTACATATTTGAGAGCATCGATCAGAGACTTTGTGGATGTTATATGCTTGATATTGAACGCCACAGATTTCGACAACGTCATTCTAATGGCTCCGAGGGGTTTTTGATCAAGCAACTCCCCCTCGTCCTCGTTCTTGGATGTTGGCTTTCCCTTCAACGGTAAGTACAATTCCTTCCCAAACAAATATTCTATCTGCATCTTCCAGAAATCGAAATTGTTTCCGTTGAACATTTCAATTTTTGAGCTCTTTTCATTCGACATCATTTGCTAATCTAGAGATGGAATTAACTCAAATGGATAGCACGGATGGATCCAGAACGATTGAAAACTCAAGAAATGGTTCGAGTCGCTCGAAAAACGGACCCAAAACGACCCCGAAAAGCTCAGTCAAAGTTTTCAGTCAAACCTTGTCAAACCGATGACGTGGCGCTGACGTGGCATCTGCTGACGTGCTGCTGACATGGCAATGGGTCTTCTTGCTGACGTGGCAGTGGGGTCCACCTGCTGATGTGACGGTGGGGTCCACATGCTGACGTGGTAGTGGGACCCACTTGATGACGTGGCAGCTCCTGCTGACGTGGCCCTGTTTGCGCGTGACGTGGCGCTAAGGACAGACCCGGGTCAGGAATCGGATCTCGGGTTCACCCGGATCTGAGTCACCTGCAGGATCAGGTCGAGTTCTCTTCGGGTCGGGTCGAGGCGGAACGGGTGAAGAAGACGCGTGCGGTGCGTGCAGCGCGTGAAGAGATTTTTGCCGGTGCATGGACGGCGCGTGAAGAGGCGTCTTGCTCCGGCTTGGCAAGTGGGGGCACGTGCGGGCTTGTCTAAACTCCGTTTGAGCTCCGGTGGGCACTCTTCTCTTCGTCTTGGCGATAATAATACGATGGTGGCCTCAAAACACAGTTTTGATCTACTGGACAAAACTCTAAATTTCGGGATCACTTCCGATCTGGATTTTCTGCTCCAACCGGGCTCTGATACTACTTGTTAGGACCCTGTGAGCATCCAGAAGAAAATGACACCAAGAATTTTACGTTGTTCGGTCAAGAACGGCCTACGTCCACGAAGCATACACCAACTATTCAATAACTCGCCAGAAAAATGTTACAATTCTCTCTCTCTCTCTCTCTCTCTTCCTCCCTTCTTCCTCACAGCTCTCTCTGCACTCTCTGTGCTCTCTCTGCACTGCTGTGCTGTGCTGTGCTATATGTCTCACTTTCCACAGCCTCTTTATATAGGCTTGGATTTTACATTATAATTAAATGCGAAAAACTACAAATTAATCAGATTTAATCACAAATTGGAAGTTAAAAGAAGATATTAAATAGAGAATAAATTCCACGCGTTTTCTGACTCATCTCAACGCGTCTCCAGTTGTATTTCTAGCTCCATCTCTAACAATGCCTGTGGGATTCTCGTGATAGATTCACCAATTCATTGGCTACAAGTTAATCTAGCAGCTAAATTTTGCAAAGAACCAATCAAGAACCACTCAATGAGTATGAAAAGTTTGTCACAATCTCTATCCATATAGAAAGCTCACCAAACAAGAACTAATACCAGAAAAAAAAAAAAAAAAAAAAAAAAAAAAAAAATTGAACCCTTAACATGTATGCCATTTCATCCATGACAGATTTACCAACACAAGTGGCGCCTCCTCTTAAGATGGCTAAGATGGCCGGAGCCGTTGCCGTG
The DNA here is from genome assembly GCF_029873635.1 of Malania oleifera. Taxonomy (NCBI): domain Eukaryota; kingdom Viridiplantae; phylum Streptophyta; class Magnoliopsida; order Santalales; family Ximeniaceae; genus Malania; species Malania oleifera. The sequence continues at coordinate 105,908,128 of NC_080423.1, forward strand.
GCCAGCGAGCCCAGTCGGGATTCCCAAACACAGTCACATATCCATCCATATCAAATCTGCCTCCAAATTTCACATCCAAAAGTAATAAAAACTAAAATATTTTCTTAAAAAAGGACCCAATAGCTGAAATTGGAGTATGAGCTTGGAAATGCATCAAAACAAGCATGAGATATAGAATTTACACCTACCCAGAAGAGCATAAAGAGTGATGCACAGATAAAAATCAAGAAAACAAATTAATTATTTAAGAAACAAGTAACTAAAACTAAAATATGTTCTTAAAAAAACTCTTGAACGACACCTAATAGCTGAAATTCAGGTATGAGCTTGGAAATGCATCAAAACAAGCATGAGATACAGAATTCAAACGTACCCATAAGAGAGGAAGATTGGGGTAAAGAGGAAAATCAAAAAACAAATTATCAATTACTTAGGCCAAGAGTTGATACCAAGGAACTTACATGTCTTTGACAGCAAAAGTGAGGGCATTCAAGGGGAGTTGATGAGGAGAAGGGCATGGTGGAGGTGGAAGTAGCGTGAATTTCTCCATGAAAGCTCCATGGTCCGAGTCGGTCTGCATCCCTCCAACTGCCTGCAATGCGTGCAGGCTTCTTCGCCCTTGGTATTTTTTTTGGATATGTTTGCTGGGCTTGCAATGTGGATGTGCGCTGCAGGCAACAGGGTTTGAACCCTAGACTTCACGTGCTTTATCTACTTAATGCATATGATGCATTTACAAATTCTACTAGAGCTGTGGTAAACCAACCCCACCACCCCCCCCCCCCCTGCTGCGAGCTTCAGTCTCCATTTTTTCATGAGCATGGGTTTTTTGGAGAAAAAACATATGAACATCGGAGAGGTGCTTGATGTCATCACACACTCTTTCTCTTCTACATGGGTTGATAATTATATGCAGGCATAAGAAGTTTAACTGAATATTTGTAAAAGAAACAGATTTGGATATAATGATGTTATGAGAAAGAAAGAGCAACGCTTGAAGCACAATAGGAAATGGATCTTAATGCACAACCATGATAAGCACTATGTTGTGCATGCACTTCCACATCTGCCTAAATTTAGCAGGAACAAACTGTAATGAGGCACATCAATAATCAGAATACTATGAATAAGAAATCTACACGTTGATATGTGACTGATGAAATTGGATCATCATCTGTGTAAGTTTCTCTTAGAGGAACAGGAAAATGAGGGACCAATAGCAGGGAGCATTCAGGTGTTCTGTAAAACTTGCAGATTCAAATGACGAGGAAAGAAACCGGCATTTATCAACAAACCTTAAAAATCATGCATATTATACAATGTAGCAAATACCCATGATTCCAAAAATTATTTGAAAGTTAGTGAACTAAGAAAGCACAACATTGAAACTAATGTACATACATTACAAGTGAACAACAGACAAAGATACGGCAGCAATAGGGAACATTTTATGGATATTGTTAGCCGTTTAAACATCAAATCTTACAGTGGTTCATTACTGTCCCTAGAAAATCACGATGAACCACCAAAGTTAATTTCAAGACCATTCCCTCCAATTCCGGCAATGAAACACTGGAATCCACATGACTCAAGCTCTGCGATGACCTTATCAACAACTGCTCCTGATACCTCTGATTCATGTAGTCAAGGAAACATATGATATTAAAGGAAATGAATATTAGTCTCTGAAAATATATTTTCAGCTGACGCAAGTATGACACACAAGTTTAGATGACTCAGTCAACTTGTAGTCTATAGAAGATTTTTTGGCTGTACACCAAAACCCATTTCAAGACTACCTGTGATGAGCTACACGTGTGACTTATGAAATGGTTGCCACAAAAAACTGGACTTGGATCAAGAGCTCAATCATCTAAATACTTCTTGCTCAACTCTCTTGTCCACCATCTTTGGCATATGTTCTAGCAGAACCCAATCATTAATCTCTTGCACGAAATTGCCTTAAGCAACTTTAAAAATATTTCTTCCAAGCATCAATATATCAAATCCTTTCTTAAATTGGCTTGCAATTGACCCTATTATGCCAACTACTAGGTCTTGGCAAATGAATCTGGGCTATCCAGCCTTATTATTTTGGATTTCCGTAACTGAGGACAGGTCTTAGTATCATTTTTTATAGCTAGCAGTGTGCACAAACACAGAGAGAGAGAGAGAGAGAGAGAGAGAGAGAGAGAGAAGAGAAGGAGATCTCCCAAAAAGAAAATAGGAAATCGAAAGACACCTAGTGCACAAGGGTCATATACCATCAGCGGTCTAGGAAGGCCAAGGTGTAAGCAGTCTTACTCCATGCTTGGGGAGACTGTTCCCAAGATTTGAGCTTTTCATGCATATCATTTGTATTAAAGCAAATTAAGAAATCATAAAAGATGGAAATAGAGAAAATCCAGACAAACATAATAAGAAAATGGATACGGCTTGGCAAAAATGTCAGAACACAGCCTCCACCCCCAGCTCCTGTCAACTTTGAAGCTAACTTATACTTTAATGTTGTCTGAAGCACCGTTTCTATTGATGCATGGGTAACCCCCATACATTGGAGCAAACCCTGATTCATTTCCATCAACTCTTCTATCTTCCCTTCCTTCTCAGTAGTAGCATGGTCATCTGGAGCTGGTGCTTGGATAATGGAAGACAATTCCATACTGATAAAATCAACAGCTTTAAACACAGCAGTCATTGCATCATGGTGCCTTGAAGTCCTTTCTGAAACACCAGCAACCAATGCCCTTGTGTTTCTCCCAATTTTTGTATTAGTGACAAGCATTTTGAGCGGCATATTGGACTTGATGCAGGCCAAACTTCCCAACTTGTACATGATCATGTTGCCTGTTGTATAAGCTTTTTCAGTTACTTAAAGATCAAAGCACATAACCCTCATTCACTGTGTGTGCAAGTGACAAGAAGTTGACATAATTTTCCAAATTATCCACAAGTTTCTATATACTGTATAAAAGTTATAAATCATTCCTTAAATATTTCACCCGAAATATTTCTAGGCAGAAATGTGTTTCTCCTTTCCTACTCAAACTCAATTGTTTTTCTCCCTTCCTGAATATTTTCCAAAATTTGGTCCCCATTGTTGACACCATTAATAGCCTCAACTTCTTCACCATATTTTCAATAATTTGTTGGATTTCAAAATACGCAAAATATTGAAGACCTCCTAGTTGTAACCACTGTACAGCAGAGTCTGCAGAGGTAAAAGCTGCACATGGCACATTTACCTACCGCTATCAAAATGATCACATACCATATGTGCTAACAGTGTTGTCAATTCCCGATGGCTTTCCATGAATTATCTTTTCACCTTCAAAAGCCCATTTGTTCACCAATTCCAGCTCACTCTCACCAAACATTAACCAGCCTCGGTGGCTGTGATCCAGCTCTACAGAATCTGATAAAGCAAGCAAAGCTGCTGACAGTGAGACGCAGAATGCAGCAGACGAACCCAAGCCTGATCCCAGAGGAAGCTCAGAAGTGACAACTACTTTTGCTGGCTTAAACCTGGTACATAAAGGGAAAATTTGTATTAATTAAAACAGTGAGAGGAGAGAAGATCGCAAGAGAAACAAACCATGAATAGATACCCTTGGATAGAAGTGTATAGCCAGAGAAATGTTGATACTCCCGAGATAAGTCCGATTTTTGCCTCAGGAATATTCTGTTGATCAATTAGAGCTGTAATTGAACTAATCAACTCAGGGGAGCATGATATGGGTGCTGAAGGGAGAGAGCCTCCTAAATTTGGTAATGCTTCTTTGATTCTTCCAACTGGCCATGAAAATTCTAATGCCATGTCCTTGAGCTGGAGTTTCAGTGTATCATCATTCTCTATAAAAGATAAGAAAAAGGAAAATTTTAAAAAAGTTCAATAAAAGATCTAAAAAATACAAGCTAGCACTATATAAATATAGATTGTTTGAAATATGACAAGAAAAGCAAATAGAACAAATGCTGGTGAACAGTACTCTTTCAAACTTTTACTCATAACATATGAAGTAGCAATTGCTACTTCAATATATATGTGATGTTTTGAAAATTCTTAGTTGCACATAAAGGGCTTTGAAATTCTGGCAGAAGCTGAAATGGGTCAATTGAGAGAAATTATAACTAAATCCAAATGTCAGATCTATAGTTTGGACAAGTAATATCCATTTAAAGGACATAGAAATTGGAAAAGATTGAAATCACAATTTAATCCAAACCCTAGGAATTAAATCAGTATAATGGGAATTTTTGTACTATAATTCAGAAATATCTGTTAAATTGCATTTGATGGATTTTGCTTCTTTTATTGGCGGAAAAGGATTCATGCAGCCGACCCTCCTAGTGGAGCTTAAGGCTTGGTTTGTTTTGTTCCCCATCTCACTTTCTAACTTAGAAAGAATGTTTATGATAATGGTTTGATTGGTTCGTTTCAGATTTGGTTCAGTTATTTTAGGTGGGTATTTTTCTTGGATTCTTCGGGGCTCTGTTAGGATTAAGGATTTTCTTTGAGAAAAGGAAAGGAAAAGAAAATAGGAAGGAAATCAACTTTTCATTGTATTTTCTTCTCTATCAAATACTATTAACTATTACCAATGAAATTTTATTCAAATATAATTAAAAATTAAGAAAAAACAAAGGCTAATGACATTTTTTCTTTTCTGACTTTATTTTGTTTCTTTCTTTCATGTTTTCCTTTCCTTTCAACATTATCAAATTTCCAAACATGATTTAGGTGTTTGTTGTTCGTGGAAGTGGCTTTCTCCCCTGATAACGTAAATTCTATACTAAAATAATTTCCCTTGAGCTGAACCAGAAAGGGATATTTTTTTAAATAACTTCAAATCCTCATTTAAAGCAAACCCAAAAAAATTGCTGGCAATTGAGCTACCAGCATATATGTGTTAATCTCAAACATTGCAGAAAATGAAAAGATAATGGCCAAATTTTGAAACGCTACTCCCCAAACATCATGTCAATGAATTAAAAGACATCCTCTGTTCAATTTCAACTTGCAAAGAACCTATTCGCACACAGAAATGTTGCAACAAAAAATCACAAAATCACAAAGAATTAAAATGATTTCAAGGAAACCAGAACAACCCAATTGACCATTGATAACGAAAATCAATCCCAGCAAAAGGGCCAGAGCGCCAATACCAGTAAAAAATAATGCAGAAAGGGAAACGATACCCAAAAACTCACAATGGCAGCTTCAAATTATTATTCCAAAAAAAAAACCCACATGCAAATTCAAATTGCAGACACCGATTGAAACAAAAATGCCCCACATAACCAGTCAAACAAAAAAAAAAGGAGCAGATACGAATCGATTATCAGAATAATCAAATACCAGGAAAGCAAAGAGAAACGTAGGTGTAGAGATCTATGGCAGCTGCCACGGCGGTGGATCCATGCACGACGGCGTGCTCGCCTGCGAGGATGATCTTCCCGGGCGCTCTAGCTCTCACCTCCATTGTCCCTTTCTTTCCGCCGGCGAGCGCGCACAGACACACACACACGCACTCTCTCTCTCTCTGAAACACAGAGACACACACAAAAAAGCGCAGGGGATTTGTTTTTCAAAATTTCAGAGTCGAAAGAGTCAGGTATGATGGCGGAGACATATACCGTTGTTTTTGTTGTTGCGTTCAAATCATGGCGGCGCCCACGGCGGCTGGCAGTGCGTGCCCGTCAAAGGCAGCATCAAATGGACAGGGATTTGGCCGTGGGGTGACCATGGGGAGAGGGGTAGTCTTTTGCCAACCATTTTTTTATTTCTCCCCTCCCGATTAATTAATTAATTGGCACGTGCTTTGCAACCTTATGAGCCGCGCGTGGCATTCTCTCACTTGTTCAGTACAATTTTGTCATGTGGGGGTTCAGGAGTTAGAATCCCAATAAGCTAAAAAGGCTAAAAGTAAAAAGCCATACATCACTTTGTACGCGCGGCTTTTATAAAATAGTGAAAGGGTTTGGACTGCTAGCTGCCTCGTGGAGCACGGGCTATTTAATATATACCATACTACACCGGATATGAGATAGATATACTGTTTTTTATTCAACAGTATAAATTTTAATATATGAAAAAGATGATATATTTGTTGAGTTATGACTAGTATTTAGAGGAGTTGTACTAGGAGAGTCCGAAAGATCTTTTTGTCAGTTAAAACAAAACCTAGTGAAGGTGTGATCACGGGTGTACAAAAATTATGAAAAAATTGAAAATCGGACCAAAACCAAATTAAAATCACAACTAGTTTGGTTTTAATTTCGATTTCGATTTTAGAAAATGTAAATTTTTGATTTTAGTTTCGGTTTCGATTTCCAAAATATAACCAAACTTCAAAACCAAAAAAATCAATTCAAATTTAAATCAATTAAATATTTAGAAATCAAAATGCCAAATTGATTCTCAATAACTCTTGTGAAAAGCAATTATTGAATATTTAGAAAATCGGTTAAAAACAAAAAAAAACTATAATCGAACCACCGAATGTTCGGTTCTCCAAGGGATAATAAATTCAGTTTGGTTTCAATTTCAGTTTGGGAATACAAAAAACTGTAAGGTTCGGTTTTGGCCATAACTGAACTGTAATAAACCGATTATACCCCTAATCACCTTATCGAAGATGCAAAGCGAGAATGGAAGAAGTTTATCAAAGTGGGGATCAGACGTGGAGAAGTGTTCGATACTAGGTTAGTTCTTTAGCTGATAGCTCTAATTTTTTTTCGAAAATTGAAGATATCAAACATTATAATTTTGAAAGAGTTTCAAATTCAGCATCAGGGAGTTTGCGCCAAACTTAGAAAAATTATTTTGTGGGTTAAACCCCCAACAGGGTGGATAAAACTTAATTATGATATGAGCTGTAGAAGCAATCCGGGTACTTCAAGAGGTGGATGAATTATTCGCGACTGCCATGGCATGGTGAAAACGGCTTTTTTCAAACTATTTTGGCAATGGTACGAACAATAGTGCGAAATTAAAAGCAATTCTGGAAGGAATTCGTTTATGCAAACGATTTCATTATTTTAATATGATTATTGAAAGTGACTTACGAATTGTTGTTGATTGGTTTCGAAAGGAAGATGTACCTTGTGGTATCTTTGAGATTTTTGGGAGGTCCTCGTGGCGGAGTTAGAAGAAGTGAACTTCATGGTGATCTATTAATCCATCAATATAGGGAATACAGTAATGCGACTGATTTTCTCACTAGAGAAGGAGAAATTGGAAATAATGTCATCTACGAAAAACAACATCTTTTATCACGTTTTTTTGACAGGTATCCTTTGGATGGATAGGTTGAGTCTCACTTCCTTTTGTCATTAGTTCATCCTCTCAATTTTTATTTGATTAATTTAGATTTTTTTCATTTTAATTTATTTTTTTATTTTTATTTTTGATAAATCTGTTTAGATTTGTTTCTTATTTAACTTTATTTGGATTTGAAGTCCTATTTGGATGGTTGTTGGTGTTATTTTTGGGAGGCCTTTAATTTTTGGAGCATGTGGCTCATATTGAGTGGAATACGTATTCAGAGAAAGCACGATGAAGCAAGAATAAGGTAACTGAGCTACAGGAAGAAACCGTTGAAAGTTGGGTTGAATATAACTGTAACGACCCGAAAAATTTTACCTATTTAAAATAATAATAAGGAAGATAATAAAAAGGAAAAAGGGGAAAAGAAGAAAGGGGAAAGAAATTTTAAAAGGGTAATAAGCAGGCGCTCGTCGATGAACTTGTTTTTCTCATCGACGAGCAATCTTCTAAGCCTTGTCGCTAAGTATGCATATCTCATCAACGAGGATTAACCGAGAGGGTTTGAGATATTCTGAAACTCGTCGACGAGTTCAAGACCTTGTTGACGAGTGTTCTTCATGGGATCGTCGACGAGTCCACATGTCTCGTCGACGAGGCCCTATCTATAAATAGAGTTACTTTCATTTTTCAGCGAGAAAATTTCGGATACTCTCTCTAGAAAAAGGACCCTCTACCTTCTCTCTTCGATTTCGAGTTCGATTTGACCCAGTTTGATGATCCGGAACCATGACGAGGTTCGTAGGATCGTTCTCTGCAAAGTTACGAGAGTTGATAATTGATTTGAGAGGTTTGGAAAACATCCCAAAATCAGGGTAAATGAGTTATTTTGAAATTTTCTTAACAAATATTGTTATTTGGAACCTAGCTAGTAAGTATTAAATGAGTATTTTTCTAAAATTTGAATAAGTTGGGATTTTTAGAATACAAGGTCTCATTTTATTCGGTTTAGGTAGGAATCCCGAGGAGCAGGTAAGAGGAAATACTTTATAACAGATTTTATTAATTTTTAACTAGATAATTTTTGGGTATAAAATTTTATATATATTTAGGTAAATTATACTAAATGGTACAGGAAATGAAATATGGTTTTTTTTATATATTATATTGGGAAAAATCGTGTAGCATGAAACCAACTTTTCTAATCAAATGGTTGTGAGTACTGTGGAATGATGAATCATTGTGATTGTAAATATTGTTGGGTTGCGAATTCTGGTTGGTTGAAAAAACTAGTTGTTTTTGTATACTGTGGTAATTGTGTGGATGTGTTTAGGTCAGATTTATTATTGATTTGTGTTGTGGTTTATGTAAATTGCGATATAATGTTGGTAGTCATATGAGGAGGTCGTTATATAGGTGTTTATATTAAGGGTAAACATTGACAGTGGTATAAGGAGTGTGTTTACCTATTACCATGAACAGGGTGGTTTGTGCTGTAATTTGTGTGTTGGTTTGTCCTGTGTGGAGATGTATGTTATATGTTTGATAGTCCTATATGGACCAGTCTTGTGTGGACATGTATGTTATATGTTTGATAGTCTTGTGTGGACCAGTCCTATGTGGACATGTATGCTATATGTTTAATAGTCCTGTGTGGACCAGTCCTATGTGGACATGTATGCTATATGTTTAATAGTCCTGTGTGGACCAGTCCTATGTGGACGTTATATTCTACATGGTTATGGACCATGTGTGGGTATGATTGAAGACTGTATGGATGAATTGTGGTATGCATATATGTGTGAAGCTCTATGAAACGATTATTATTGGTTGCGTGTGACTTTAATTAATTAAGTATTTATGGTAAAGTAGATTTTTGACCCCCCGATTTTCGTACAAATTTTTTTTTAAACAATAATAATTAAATAATTACTCGTCATCCACAACATTCACAAATCAGCCACGTCAACAACCCTACTACCATTCATACGACCCGACCCGCATTGGGTACCAGGTAGGAAGTCATTTTATTTATATAACCTAACAGTGGAAGATAGTATATACTTAACAACTAGAATACAATACCCAGAGTATCAACATACATATATGTACATACCCATCACATACCCAAAAATAACTCAACTCTAGAGGAATTACACTTCCCTAGTCCAAGAACTCATCTTGTGTGTTAAGGTCCCAGCTCCCTATGGTCCCGGAGCTCTATCACCTGGCTCATCCTTGTTCCCTAAAAAATTTAGATAATTTGGGTGAGATAGATCTCAGTAAGAAGGAATAAATTATTTATAGTATGTGGCCATATGAGTTCAGTTATAACACACTTTACCTTTCAAATCAACATTTCATCTGAGAAAAATACATTGATAAACATATTTTCATAATCATATAGATATACAACACAAGTTTTTATAAACTTTAAAATCATTTCTCAAATTCAATGATTTCCAACACATATTTACCCGTGAAGTTCCTGAGAATAGGGAAGATTACCCGCCCATACAGGTAGCTTCCCTCTACCTTAACATGTAACGACCTGCTTAACTTATCACATAATAAACATAAATAATAATAACATCAACCTGAACTCGTGGGTAGCGGGGATAGCCTGACATAAACAGTGGAAACCTAAGCAGCAATAAAAATAAATTACATCCATCAAACCATTAATTACATAATACCAGAGTCTACTATATTCCCAAAATATAGTATTTGAATACAATCTCCAAAACATCAAAATAGACTTAGGATTTTACAACAAAAATCTCCTGATCCTAGATCAAAGTTTACCCTTCTAGCAGGGAAGCTCAACTCACTAAATGACGGCCACGACCCACCGGTCTCTCAGGGTCTCCTGAAAAATTAATTAAGTTCGGGGGTCAGACACATCTCAATAAGGGAAAATAAACTAAATGCAACTGTGTAACAACATGAATATATAATGCAGTTATACATATACAATACATTTCATATATCTGTAAACATTCGTCATAGCATACTGAATCATCATATGCTTTCATATTTTTTTAGTAACTCGTATCATTCATAAATCATCTGTTATATCTAATAATAATGAAAACATACCCAAGATGAATAGTTAGTTGATGTCATGTATTATCCCCCATGACGGGTTATGCAACCTGAAGGCTGGACCTGACAATGGCTGACCGGCCACTACCGAGTCAAAAATGTCTGTAAATACGATGAGCCCGCCGCACCCTGGTCCGAACTGCTAAGTGGACGTCTACAACTCTACACTGAAAGTCACATCAACTATCCATCTCCCACCCCTTCATGGGGTGGTTAGCACAAGTCCGAACATAGATATCTGATCTATATAGTTACAGTATCGAGCTCCTGAAACTAAACTAAACTAACATCTGGGTTCTGGTAACATATAATACATGATATTATAGAATTTTTTTCATAATTTCATAAATATGGCCTCATGCCAAACATTTCATAAATACGGCCTCGTGCCGAACATTTCATAAATACGGTCTCGTGTCGAACATTTCTTAATATATTCCTATTAGCTATTACAAAAAAAACTGATTTTTAGTGACGAAATTATTAGTGATGGATTTAATTTATTAGTGACGGTTGATAAAGCCGTCACTAATACTTTCATCACTAAAACGAGGGAAAAATCGTGGAAAAACATTTTTCACGTAGAAATAATCTCGAAAAAATATTATTGACGACTTCTGCAATATTAGCGACAAATTAAATCCGTCACTAAAAGACTCTTATTAGTGACAATTAAATAACCATCACTGTTATTATTTTAAAACAATTAAAAAAATTATTTCAAAATATTAGTGATGAATTTGAAGATTCGTCACTATTAGCCACTTATTAGTGACGGTTCTTATTAGTGACGGACTTGGGAACCGTCACTAATACTTTTTTTATTTAAAAAAAATTTAAAAAATTATTTTAGAGTAATAATGACGAATTTAAAGATTCGTCACTATTAGACCATTATTAGTGACATATTTGGTAACCGTCACTAATATTTCTTTAATTTGAAAAAAAAAAATTTATTTCAGAATATTAGTGGCAAATTTAAGGATTTGTCACTATTATAATCTTATTAGTAATGATTAAATAACCGTCACTACTATTATTCTAAAACAATTAAAAAAAATTATTTCAGAATATTAGTGACGAATTTGAAGATTCGTCACTATTAGCCACTTATGATTGACAGACTTGAGAACCGTCACAAATACTCTTTTTATTTAAAAAAAATAGAAAAATTTATTTCAAAGTATTAGTAACAAATTTAAAGATTCGTTACTATTAGACCATTATTAGCGACGGATTTGAAAACCATCACTAATGCCTCTTTAATTTTAAAATAAATAAATAAATTTATTTTAGAGTATTAGTGACAAATTTAAGGATTTGTCACTATTAGAATCTTATTTGTGACGATTAAATAACCGTCACTACTATTATTTTAAAATAATTAAAAAAATTTATTTTAGAATATTTATGATGAATTTAAAGATTCGTCACTATTAGCCACTTATTAGTCACGGACTTGGGAACCATCACTAATACTTCTTTTATTTTAAAAAAAAAATTATTTCAGAGTATTAGTGATAAATTTGAAGATTCGTCACTATTAGACCATTATTAGTGACGGATTTGAAAACCGTCACTAATATCTTTTTTATTTAAAAAAAATTTAAAAAATTTTATTTTAGAATATTAGTGACGAATTTGAAGATTCATCACTATTAGCCACTTATTAGTGACGGATTTGAGAACCGTCACTAATACCTCTCTAATTTTAAAAAAATAAATAAAATAAATTTATTTCAGAATATTAGTGACGAATTTAAGTAATTGTCACTATTAGGCCCTTATTAGTAATAGATTTGAGAACCGTCCCTAATATCTCTTTTATTTAAAAAATTTTAAAAAAATTATTTCAAAATATTAATGATGAATTTGAAGATTCGTCACTATTAGCCACTTATTAATGACGGATTTGGGAACCGTCACTAATACTTCTTTTATTTAAAAAAAATTTTAAAAAATTTATTTCAGAATATTAGTGACGAATTTAAGGATTCGTCACTATTAGACCCTTATTAGTGACAGATTTGAGAATCATCACTAATACTTCTTTTATTTAAAAAAATAAAAATAAAATTATTTCAAAGTATTAGTAACGAATTTAAAGATTCATCACTATTAAACCATTATTAGTGACGGATTCGGAAACCGTCACTAATACCTCTTTAATTTAAAAAAATAAATTTATTTCAAAATATTAGTGACAAATTTAAGGATTTGTCACTATTAGAATCTTATTAGTGACGGATTTGAGAACCGTCACTAATACCTCTTTTATTTAAAAAAAAAAACATTTCAGAATATTAGTGACGAATTTGAAGATTCGTCACTATTAGGTTTATTTTGCACTATTAATGTTTAATTTTTATTGTTTACTTTTTGACAAAGATCTTGAATTTAAATTAATATTAAATTCAGATGAAATGTAAAATAAAATTATTTTTAAAATTTATTAAAATTCACCTAAATCCAAAGTTAAGATTTGAAATTCATTCACTCAAACACAGCATTAGTAACAACTGAATATATATATATATATATATATTAGTTTTTAGATATTGCAACTTTTTGCTACTATATATTAAGAATTTATTACTATTGAATAAATTAGTGCACACTTAATTTTTTTTTTTATGAAAAAATAAAATAAATTACATTGTAAATCTCAAAAAATAAATCAAAAAATATCTTTAGCATAAAAAATATTTCCACCATTTTTAACTAACAATAGGAATATATCAAGAACTAAAGTGTATGTTTTGAAATGTAATCATTAAGTTGAATTTTTATCATAATATCTTTAAGTTGTATTCTTTTTTGTATTTTCATGATTCTAATATTGTTTTAATTAATTATAATTACAATTCAATTGCCTCAAATTTAAATGTTGTTTCTAGCTTTCATTCTCATAAATTATAACAAGTATCATTGAACAATCCCTAAATATTTCTTATTTTCTAAATTATTTAATATCCAAAATGCACTTCTATGAATTAAAATATTTGTGCACAATTTTCAATAAAAATTAAAATGTGATTTCCATGTAAACATAAAATAAAAATATTCTAAAAATATCTACTGAAAAGAAAAATCTCTAATTTTCATGGAGGACTAAAAAGTGAATTTAATTAAATGATTTCAAGTAATTCTGATTTTTATATAATAATTCTCAAAATTTTTAATTTTATTATTATTATTATTTTAATCATATTTTAATTTATTTAAGCTTTAAACATATTTCTAAATTTGAAAAAAATTATAGTTCACTTGTTCTCTTATACAAATGACATGAGATGGGAATTTCAAAAACTTTACTCTAGGGTATCTTCACCCTCTAAGCGAGGAGTCTTTTGTGCAAGTTTCTTTTTTACTTTATGGGCGCAATTGACACTTTTTCTTTTCTTTTCATTCATAATGATATTTCACTTCTTAATAATAATTAATTAATTAATAATAACAATTTTTTTTTAATTAATAATTTTTTTTTTTGTCATTACACGGTCATAGCAGCGTTAAACCGAAGGTTACACTTCCAACACCAGGTTACGGGTATCCACTATGATATTGAAACTGATAATGAGTATGAAAATATGCAAATGATTATGCAATGATTTCGCCAATGACGGTCATCGCTTCGTTAAATCAGAGGTTAGGCTTCAAACGTCAGGTTACAAGTATCCACTATGATATTGAAATCGAAAATGAGTTTGAAAATATGCGAATGATTATACAATGATTTTGCCAGTGACGGTCATAGCTTCGTTAAACCAGAGGTTAGGTTTCCAACACCAGGTTACGGGTATATATTATGGTATTGAAACAGTTTATGAGTATGAAAATATGCAAATGATTATATAATAGTTTCGCCAGTGACAGTCATAGCTTTGTTAAACTAGAGGTTAGGCTTCCAACACTAGGTTACGGATATTCGCTATGATATTGAAACCGATTATAAGTATGAATTATGCAGCATATTAAATATTTTCTATTAAAAACCCTCCCACTACTAGTTAATGTATATTTAAATATTTTCTATTAAAAAATAATATAAGATTATTATTTTTAATTAACAATAATCTTGCTATTAAAGTATATTTACAACATATTACTATAATAACCAATATGTCATAATACATAGTAAAATAATATATAGTCATTTTTAAATAAATTTTGAATAAAAATAGTAATATTTTTATAATTAGAAACTTAAAAGCTAATTATTTTAATTTTTAATGAAAATATAATTATTTTATATTAATTAAAATAACATAATATTATTTATTAATTAACAATAATCTTATTATTAATATATATTTATAACATTTGATTATCACATTAATTTATGTTAAAAATAATATCTATAACTAAATTAATTTTTTGATTTATTTAATGTTAATTTCAATTTATAGATGGTTCTTTTTATTCGTTCTAGAATTTAATTATATTTTATTAATAATTAATAGGTTGCAATGCATAATAAAAGAATATTTGGTTAATTTTTAATTGATAGTTTAATTAATAATTATGTTTACTGCTACTTTTAATTAATATTTAAATATTTTTCTTAAATAAAATAATATAATACTATTATTTGATTAACAATAATCTTGTTCATTATTTATACATGTGATCATGTTAATTTATATTAAAATAATATTATTAAAATAATTCATCATGTTAATCATGCCCCATAAAAAAAACCAATTAATTATACATGACCTTATTCAACATTAATCTCCTTTACTATTAGCCACGTTGTGTATATATATTTAGATGTAATACATTGCTGAATTAGGTACGGGCAACCCAACCCAAACCCTAATTAAGTTTGATTTGTATTATTATTATGATTATTATTAAGTGTTATGATGAATTTTTATTTCCATCAATCTTGAGAATCATGCCAAACAAAAAAAAATATTTTCATGAGATAGTAATTTTATTTTTCAAGTATAATATTCTTGGCAAAGTAATTCTATGAACACATTCAAAATAAATTAAGCCAAAAATACTGATTGTTCTATCATAATTTGAAACTTGACTGGAATTTTGTGAACCAAACATTTTACGCTTATGTTAGTTGGCATAAATATACGAAGGTAGTCTATGAACTTGGTTAATAGATAGATGGATATTTATTGGATGAAATTCAAAAAATCAAATAAAATTGATACATTGATTTATTATACATTCAAATAATCATGAAATTAAATAAAAATCCTAACATAAAAAATTTACAATTCTATGTATATGACTTCAAAATTAAAACTAAATTCAATGATCATGAAAATTGAAATAAATTTACACATTCATGATTTATATATTCAAATAAACATGAGATGAAATAAAAATTATAATCTAAAAAATTTACATATTAATTGATCTAATACTCAAATAATTATGAAAGTAAATAAAAACCCTAATATAAAATAGTATATGATTATGAAAATTGAAATAAATTTACACATTCACATATGAATTTTGGCATCAATACATCATACATACAAGCATACTAAAATGTAAATTTCATATAACACATAACAAATTAAATGAAGAAAAACCCTATCCTTAAATTTAGGTGCTTCCAAACGAAGCCTTCACACTAAAACTTGTATCAATCCAACTAACAAATTCTTTAATTAAGAAATATAAATTTCAATTTTATCAAGAGCAAACGGTGGAAATCCATTTACCCCATCTTCTCTGTTTATATAGGTACTCCTCGAGTTAGCAGCCTCTCATTCGACAAGCAACGCTCACCTGCAAAACCTCTGCTACCCTCTGCCTCAGCGACGGTCACCTGCAAAGCCTCTCCTTCTCTCTACAACGTTAGCGTGTAGGGTCTATTCTCTGTTATGTTTGAGCCCAAAAGTGAAGGAGAAAGGGCAATTTCAAGGACGAGGCAAATCTCGCTAGTTGGCAAATCTCGCTGGATCAAGTAGCGAGATTTGCCACGCATCCAACGACGGGTGGATGAGCTCATTAGTATTCCGAAGCAATTCTTGCTGGATGAACCAACGAGATTTGCCACGCATCCAACTTTCCCAATCAAATCTCGCTACTTGATCCAGTGAGATTTGTTTAAATCTCGTTGTACCAAGTAGCGAGATTACGTTAGAGTCATTCTGGAAAAATACTTCGCATAACAGAGTATTATTTATTATATTTTTTTTTTTAAAAAAAAAAGATAAATGGGGAAAAAAACTCAACCTAGGATTTTTGGAAAGAACCAAAAGATGAAGGAATACTATATGTTTTCCCAAAACATACTGCGCAAAATTACACTGCCCATTAAAGGGGCATTTGGAAGAGAAACAAAAATGGAAATGATTCAGTTTTGTGCTCCTAAATAATTTCAACTGCATCAGTTCACTTTTTTAAAGGGCCATTTGGAAGAGAAACAAAGATGGAAATGATTCAGTTTTGTGCTCCTTAATATTCAATTGCATCAGTTCGCTTGTAGATGGAATCATTTCAAAAAAAAAAAGAAAAAAATAATTAACACCAAACATAGATCTCATTTCTGGGTTTCAAGAGCAATCAGCTGAATTGGGCATATGCATGCCAAACAGCTGGAGTGTTAACGATATATTGGAGGTAGCTGGTGAGGAGGGATTCACGTCTTTAACAGCAAAGGCGAGGCCAGTCAAGGGAATTTCATGAGGAGAAGAGTTTCCATGTAGCGTGAACTTCTCCATGAAAGCTCCATGGTCTGAAGAGTCCCCTGACATCTCCCTACTTCTGCTGCTCTGCTTCTGTGGTCGAGCTTCGCCTGGTAAACCCCGGTTCTGTTTTTTCTGGCAAGGGAATCTTTACAACACACTTTGAGAAACGACGTCGTTTGATGGCGCCTATGAAGCTATATAATAAATTTTGTTCAAATTTATTAAAATATAAATGATTCATATTTTATATAATTTTGAATTTAAAATTTATTTTTGGTGATAAAATATGAAAAGGAAAGCGTTAAGTGTCACGGGCTGTGTCATCACAAATTCACATGAAAAGATTAAAATAAGTGAAATAGAGTGGTCTGTTATCATGTGAACTCATAATGGTCATGAGCCTGTGATGCTTTACATTATTGATTATAATGTATTTTTTTTTTGGAAAATGTAAGCATTTTTTCATTTAAATCTTAACTCTTTTAATTAAGTAAAAATGAAAATACAATTTAAGCAAGTTACAAAAGAAGAGTTTAAATTCTTGTTGTATTTTGAAAAAATTGTGATGATTTAATTGATATGCAACACCAGATAAGTTATTTCTCATTGCATATATAGCTCAAATTGAGTGTGGCCTTCTAATAGACTAAACAAACAGTCATTATAACATACATCTTTTGATAATATTAAACAATTCTGCAGTGCAAAAATTTTGGATTTAATAAATTGTATTCAAATTTATATAAATGTAAATCAAGATATGAAATTGATGCTTTTGAAACAATCATAACTTTTTTTTTATAATTTTGAATTTTAAATTCATTCCTACTGGTAAATTATGAAAGAAAAACGTTGAGTATAATGAGCGCGTGTCATCACGGGCTTACATGACAAGTTTAGGACAAGTGAAATAGAATGGGTCTTACTTGCTTGACCGAGCCTCATACTGTTGTTACATTGGTTCGTAATAATCACGAACATGTGATGCTTAGCATTGTCCATTATGAAACCTATATTTGAAATTTTGTTGGAAAAGCCAAGCATGTGCTCATTTTTTCAAAAATCTAAATCTTAATTTCTTTAGGCCCAGTTTGAAGCTTGGAAAATATGAGGAAAAGGAAAGGAAATGAGAATATAAAGTCAAATCATGTTATCAAAGAAATTAAAAAAAATGTCAAATCAATTAATAAAAATTTGATTTTATATTTAACTTTTCTTAATTTTTAATTATATAAAAAAAATTTGTATTTTTAGTAGTATTTGATATAAAGAGAAAAATATGATGGAAAGTGAGTTTCCTTCTTAATTTCTTTTCTCCACCAAAATCCTTAATCCAAAGAAATCTTAATTAAGTGAAAATAAATATGACGTGTTTTGTAAGTACACTCATATTTTATCTAATATATTATGAATATTATTAGACGATAAAATTACAAATTATTAAAATTAAATTTTAGTATGAATAGTCTTCAAAAGTACGGCCAACTATTAACTTAGGTGTTTTTCTTAACAAACACATTTTCCAACTATAGAAATTTATTAAGTAAGAAATCCAATAATTAAATGTATTGATATTGCACAAATTTTTTGGACCCATGAATAGTCTTAAAAGGTGTGATGAGCATTTAATTTAGGTGTTTTTTTATGGACACATTTTCTTATTATAGAAATTTATTAATTAAAAAATTTAGTAATTTAAATGAATTGATGACATTTAACTAATATAAGTTTGTTTATTGCAATTAAAATATTTATCTAAAAAGTAAGAGAAAATATATATTAAAATTTTCATGTCAATATAGGGAGCCTCGAAAAGAAAGATTTGTTGCATCATCAATGATAATAAATAAGGAAAAAAGCTAATTATAGAATGGGATAATGGTAAAAATATTAAGAATTTTACAAGTTTAAAAATTTTGCAGCTATTTCAATCCTATAAAAACTTGCTTGTGCCTAAAATCTTTCATGTCATTTTACTTGTTTTCGCAGATTCAAAATTCTGGATGGTTCTCTTCTTTTGAAGTATTTTAAGAGGAAAGATTTTTACTTGGAAGGACAGAAGGAAGAATCTTGTTGCTCGCAGAGACACCTACGAGAGAGAGAGATGGCGTCGAGCGCGGCGGTGCCGTTCTGGAGGTCGGCGGGCCTGACGTACGTAGGTTACTCGAACATCTGCGCCAGTCTGGTGAGGAACTGCCTCAAAGAGCCCCACAGGGCTGAAGCCCTCAGTCGCGAGACGGTCCATTTCTCCATCTCTAAATGGACAGACGGCAAGCCCCAGAAACCCACTCTCCGTTCAGATACAGAACATGAATGAGGTAGATCGTGATTCCCTTCAACAAAAAATACAAAAAAAACTCATCATTTCATATATATATATATATATAAATGAAAAAAAAAAAAAAAGCTTTACTTATTTGTGGTTATAATACTAACCAGGGTTTTGATTGTTATAATTTTTTTTTTCATTGTGCAAAGCTACATTTATACAGTTAAATACTGTGTTATGTATAATTTTTCCTTTATGTCATGTTCCATTTGTGAAATAGAATGGGGTAAAAGAGAATGGTATGAAAATTTGAATAGAAAATAGAATTAAATCAATTAATAAATTTGATTTAATTTCATTCTCTTTCGATTACACCAAATGTTCAACAAAAGTTTTCTTTTAACATGTGGTCTGAGTTTTTAAATCATCAGTTATAATAACACTTTAAATTTTATTTTGTGCCACATCAAACATGGCGCGGCTTCAAATCAACAGATCAAGAAATCAATTCCAAGTAATCAATTAAGCTAAGTACGAATCGCTTCGCTTCATGTCCAGAGGGTTATCTTCTATATTTTCTTTTTCTATAATAGACGATTTTGGAGACTTTTTGAGTTTTAATTTTAATAGATTAATTACAATTAGTTATATAAGAAATTATTCTATACTTAACAAATACAATAACTGCAGTTATTACTATTCATTAAGAAAGTGTTCCAAATTTATAGATCAGTTTTTCAATCAGCTAAGCATCATTAATGCAACCGCTGTCAGAACACCATCGTCTTACATGCTTCAAGCTCAGTTCGGCGTTGAATTTTAAAAATTCTCATCACAACCCCAACCAAAACTTGATTATCTAAAATGGAATCTTCCAATGCTTGCAAATTTCAAGTCTATTGAAATACTGCAATTAAATTATCGAAGACTTAAACTCAAGGATTTGTAAAAGCAAGATTAACCCACCTTTTTACAGTATCAATACAGCCATAATCCAAACATTTTAACTACAAGATAAAAAATTTGGCGAACCATTAACACATTTAACTCTTCTTCTTTGGAACAAGTCAAGTTTACACCAATAAGAAAGTACTGATAAGCAAAGAATGAAAGGTTCACAAAGAAGAAAATAAAACAAAGTATTATTAAATTCACAAAGAATTGTTCAATCAGTTTCATCGGAGTCCTCTTCAAAGAAATACAAGTATGGAGCAAAGTGCTTGCGTTCATGGGATTCTCCTTCCGCATCCTCACTATTGATCTTGGGAGTTATCCAACCCAGCTGTTGCATATAAACTTCATCATAAGCTTCTATATTCAATCCTGAGGCAAGGAATAGTTCTATTTCATTGACAAACCGCTCTGCTCTTCCAGTCAAAAAAGGCCTTGCAGCGTCTAAGACCAGAGACTCGAAGGCTTCTTGTTTTTCTTCAGGAGCACTTCTAAGTTGCTCAGTTCTGGATAATTGAAGGTTAGTGTAAATCCAATAGCAAGATAATTATAATGGAAAAATGATTCAGTGTTCGCAATATCCTTCACAATTTTTATTGATAGTTTTAATGCCAAACTCAAGCATATAACATTATCCAGCAGAATTCAACAGACAATGATTTAAATTTAATTCATTTTTTAAGGCATGTTATAATAGTAAAGATGCTTCAATTTTGGATGCATGTTAGAATGCAACTTATTACCTTTTCCAGAATGAGTCAATTACACCAAGTACATGATGCACAATGTTGTCAACATCTTCCTCCTACATAGAAATATTACGTCAACCATGTAGTTCCGTAACATGAAAGGGAAAACTTACCACATTCAGCTAAAACATGCAGTCATCCTGAAAATGGGTTTAAATTGATCAAATATTTTGTAATTGGTAAAATCAGAAGGAAATCTAAAATCTTGACTACAGGATCTTTATTTCTCCTAAGAAGCATTTTATGCATTTCATTAGAACACCAAGAGTTTGTGGTTAGGATGTTGAACGTGTAGGTCCAATCCCACCAGAGGACATACAAAAAGCCAACATTCCTTTTTTAAGCTTTCTATTATGGTCCATCTGTTTTCCAAAGTGAAACCAAGGAAAAAAGTATTAGTTGAGGGTATATTATGGCTTGACATACTAATTTGACTCTCTATGTGGTAAATGGAGGAAGTTGTAATGCCAAAAAAAAGGCCCATATGCCGTTCTTGGATGAATTCCAATAAGAACACAACATTATCCCATGCAAAGCTGGCTAATAGAAAAATGCACCTAGAGAAAAAGATGCACGTCTAAGAGCAGATGTATTTGCTCTGCTACTGGGCTCATTTCTGTGTCTGTAGGGGAGGTCAACTAATGTCAGGGGTGCAAGTATCATTATATTTTTGTATGTGCAAGGGTCCATGTTAATTTGACTTTGTCAATACCCTTTTGCCTTCTCCAGATAAAATTTTTTATCAGTTTCGTTTGTGATTTTTATTTACTTTTTCTTCTTACTTTAGTTGTTAGACAAATGGCTCATCCATTAAATATGATTTTATTTTCATTAAACACCATAAACTTCACATTTTTATTATTTTTGATTGGCTATTCCCTTAAAAGCATAAATTTCAATTTTTCATTAATTTTTTCTTCATTTCTCCCCTTATTTTTTTAAAGAAAGCATACACATGATTTTTTATTGTTATAAAGTTAATTTTTTAAAAAATTTTCTTGAATTCTTATACTATTTTCTCCAATATTTTAAAAGGCTAAGGCATAAGGCGAGGTGTTTTAACCCTTAAGAGGCAACCTGTAAGCCTTGAGCAGTTGGGGGCATAAGCCTTCGGAGAATTTGTTTTTAAGATAAAAATATGTTAATAAATTATATATTTAAAATGAAGTAAAAAATAATAAAATCACAAATATAATGTAAAAAATAAAAACTAGATGTACTTTCCAAATTATTAGTTGGCCATTCAAAAATTGCTAACTTGAATAGGTGACATAAATCATGACAAGAGATAGTTATACCATTAGAAAGTTCAAACTATTTTTATGATGTAAGATACAACTCTCAGTTATTTTGAAAAGGTTGAGGTTCAAGAGTTTTAGAAATATAACTCATATTATGACATTCATTTTATACAAACATGTAGTTAAAATTTTCTAACCAATTCTAACTTGAGAATCACACACCCTAAATGCGTAAGCCTCAACTAAAAAGGCACAAAAAAGCGTTTTTTTTTTTTTGTAAAAAATGCATAAGCCTCAGCATATGATGCATTAGCCTTTTTGGAATTTTGGTATTTTAGATTGAGCCTCAAGGCGTTTTAGACATGCCTTGCCTTGAGGCGAGCCTTGATTGAGTCTTTTAAAACACTGATTTTTTTACAATATCTCAGCTGCCCAGGAGAGCAAATCAGTTATTTTCCTCAGAAGCCCCTTTGGAAAACAGCAGGTCCTTTGAAGGTTGCTATTCACCTGGGAGGCTGCTCTAGGGAAGATCCTCACCCTTGACAACCTTCAAATAAAGAGCTTCTCTATCATGAATAGGTGTTTTTTGTGTCTAGAAGAAGCGGAATTGGAGAATCACATCCTTATTCTTCGCTGCCCCTGGACCAGGAATCTCTGGAACTTGGTCAATTCCATGGTCAAACAGAAACAGATCACTGCAGCTTCAGGTGAGGGTGAAATTTGAACTTCTAAAGGGATCTGTTGCACAAGTTCAAAAGGAGAGCTCTTTCCCTTATCCCCCTCCCTATTTTTTGGGTGACTTGGAAAGAAAGGAACAGAAGGGCCTTCAACGCAACAGTCCTCCTCTGCAGGCTGTCATGGAAAACTGGTTATGTATGATCTCTAGTTAGCATAGTGAGGTGCTAGGGAGGGACTTCTGTTATTCTCCACTCCCTGGATGTACTTCAGTGACACGTGCATTGTTTTTGTTATTTGTTGTTTTTGCTGTACTTGAATGGCATCTTCTTGATGTCTTTTTCTAATTATATTTCTTTGCTGACCCCCCACCCCCCAAAAAAAAATACTAGACCAAAAGAAAATCTCTCACAACTCTCTTGAAGTCTCAATATTCCTAGCTAGTCCTACTAAAATTTTAAAAATAGACAAGTAAATAAACAGGGATACTAGAAAGACAAACTTGAATAAGGATGATGCAACTGCCTAAAAGAAAATAAAGCACCCTTCGACCCATCCAAACACTTAGACAACTTCTCCACCACAAGATCCCAAGAACCCACAGACCAAGGATTAGCACCCAACGAACCCTGATCACATCCAGCTAAAGAAGCCAACTCCAAACAACTAGTATCACTTAAATTAATACCAGCAGTTCCACTCTACCCCAAATCAACCTCTTAAACAAAACCTGCTCAAAAAAGGGTAATATTAAAAAAAGACTCCCCATGATCTGGTAAGAAAAAAAATAGTGTTCTCTGCAAATTGAAGATGAGATACCATAACCCCTTCAGTCCCCACCCTAGTCTCTCTTATAAACCCTAGACATAATTGCACTTACTTTACTCTCTACAAAAAGCCAAGTTATCTGGGCTAGGAATATGGTTCAATTCCAAACCCTCAATCAAAGCCCAACAGATATCACCTTCGATAAAATTATGAGCAAAAAAATGTGTAATCTCATTGGTGATCAAACAAGAATCAGAAGTAACCTGCCCTCCTCCCAACTACCCCCAGAAGTATCAATTCCCTAATCAAGTTCATTAAATCCTCCCTAATAAAAAAAATCCATATTTAAAACATTCAGAACAGGAGCCTGGTCCCTCTCCATCCCTACACAACTGCCTCGCTTCAATATCCTAAAAAGGCCTCCCCAACCAAGTTACCTGGGCACAAAAAATAGGATTCCATTCCAAACCATCAAGGCATCAATCATAGGCCTACAAACATCCCCTCAACAAAAAGATTGGCAAAAATTTAACCAACCTATGAAAAAATTTAGAATTGTAATCTCTCCCAACACATTTAAACTTTTTCTTTTGCCTCCCACTCCTCACTTCCCAAAAAATCAGCGCTTCTAACTCATTTTTCAAACACCTCCTCGTACTCCAAAAGCCTCCCCTTCTTTTACCTATCCAACATATCAAGCTCCCCTAGAATGCTAGTCTTCTTAGCACTATTGTCCCCAAACTTCAATATTCCACTTCTTCAACACCTCTTTAAGACGTTTAAGCTTTTCATGAACCTAAACCGTCCTAACCCCTCTCATAATGCTCAGTCCAAGAAATCCTAACCAAAGATTAAGAAGACCAATGATAAAGCCACATGTTTTAAAACCCAAATGGAGTGAAAACACTTAACCTTGCTGGACTTAACAAAAGGAAAACATCTCACAACGGTCTTAACAATGCAACTTGAGAAGGATGGGAGATTTGTCTTCCCATTCACTATAAAACGAGAACCTAACCAACTAGCAATTGCTCTCGCTCCACCCACTAACCAAAAGAATAAAGCATTATCCCTAAGAAAATCTCTCAAACCATACTCCCTAATAAACGTATCAACACACTGCAAACCTAATGTAAATACAACCTCATATGAATCTGTGCACAAAGCAAATAAAAGAATTTCACAAAAATTCTAATAACAATATAAAAAAGATCATTGGCTAATATTGAACAATTTTTCAGTGGAGGAGTCATTTGATTCATTTTTCTAGATAAAAGAGATTCTCCCAACATAAAATGAGGATGCATTTTCATGTATGTTAACTCATTGCATCCTACGTCGCATTCAGAGCTTTATAAATATCCCAAGAAATAGATCTATACCCTAAAATACCATATACAGCACAACAAGAAGATTCAGTTTCAGCACGACATCCATATGATCCCATATAAACTACTGGTCATGAGGTAACAAAAAACAATGACACAAGGGAACAGAAACCAATGAACACATGCACCTGAGTTAAAGCTTGGATTTCCCTTTCCAACCAATTGTGGAGCCACTGATTTTGTTGAAGATATTTATGCGACTTCCAATACTGTGAGACATTGAATTTATCATTTAAGACACCTGATTCAACAGATAAATAACTGAAAAAGGTAGAGAAAACAGTTGGTTTGTCAAGAAACAACAAAGTAGAAAGCCAATAAGAAGAAAACCAACAAAGAATAAAACTGTAGAGCAGCATGATACCTGATTCAGTGTAGTAGCACTGCAATCTATACCTTTGGGCTTTTGAAAGGGAAAAACTGTAGATGCCATCAATGAGAAGTAAAATTGAACATTATCTAACAAATATGCATGGTAAATCAAGTAAAATAAATTGACAGTTTACCATACTTATTTCCAATATCCTGGTTAACATAATGTCGTTGGAAAGAGCTTCCATCATACCCATGTATGATAGAAAAATTTTCTGTCTGCAAATTAGTCAAAATGATTAATCACTTAACTCACAAGGACAGAAGTGCTAAAGATGATTACTAAATTCCACTTAATGGAAAATTTACCAAAGCAAACTAAAAGTACAGTTCAAACATAATTCAGATAGAATCCAAAGGTACTTTGAAATGAAGAATTTTTATAATAAGCATATGAATTTTAAAAATGCATCAACTGGAAAACACATTACATGAAAAACATCAAACTAAAACCTTGTATCATTAGAATTTTAGCATTCCAGAACAAAAATGTACCACGTCTCAGAACAGCTCAACCAGTATGTGGTTCGCTAGGGCGTTGATGTTTTCTGGTAAATATAGCTCAGACCTCCAATACTTATCCTCATCCTCTTTTCATGCAGCATTGCATGCATTTTTGAATCATATATTAAATGTGTTTTCTGTTGGACATTTTGCATAATGACTCAAATCTAAGTTTCCTAATATACGTTTCATGAGGGTAGAAAATTCGGAACCAACCACAAATTAGTCAAATTGATGCAAAATTTGTGCGTTCTCTTATTTAAATATGAAAGTTATCCTGGTCATGAATAATTTTTCTTGTGAGCCAATCATTGTATGCCACTTTTATGTTTTACAGCACTCAATTACTGCCAAATCAAGCACAAGCATTTAAAACTTCAAAAATGATCATGAAGGAGAATCAAACTATTGCCGTGTGAAAGGATTAAGCTCCTACCGGCATGCCAAGGCATTTCACTATGTTAATCATTAACACATTTTCCACAGCTGTCAAACTCCCCTGTTTTAAGGAGTGTTGAGAAGTCAATTCTTATTTCAAGGAGTGTTTCAAGCACATGACGTCATTTTATGTCTTTATCCTTATAAATGAACAATTTAAAAAAGGATGCTTTTGAAATCAAAAGGCCAGGCAAAGTTTGGATTTCCTCTTTCTAATAGTATATATGCGGGAAAGAGACAAAGAAGTTTTGCAATACACACACACATAATTTAAAATAATTAAATAATAATACATAAAAATATTATTATATGCACACTTTGGAGGTACCTTCAATCCCACAATCTTTTAAATCCAGCTGCTCCCACACACACACTTTTGCTCAATAAATTGGTTACCTAGGTTGAGGCTTCTAAAGTGAGCAAAAGGAAGCAACATTGTAAACCTTTTAGAATAAGTCTAGTAAAAGCACAGAATTTTGGTACAACCACATATTGAGATGCATGGCCACACGGTGATTACAGTCACCTATTCCCTACTATCGCACCAATCAACCCCATCCACCTTTGTCAATAGCTTCCAATATATGAATCCTTGAATCACCCAAATCCCCAATATCAAAAGAAAAAGAATTCCTAAACACCACTTGATCCCAACTCAACACTAATCCAATACCCATCACTTTGATCTCAGCCATTTCCACCAAATCCCTTAATCATGTCTCATTGAGCCCTAATCCCTACATGAACCCTATATCCCAACCCTCAAAATCAAACCTAAGCACCATCAAGACTACAAGTCCACTGGACAGGTATAGTTGTCCTGGCATGTTAAAGCTGCTGAAAATTCCCTCTTGTAAATGTACCCATCACAAGGATCCTTTTGTCGTCTAACATAAATTGGAAAACTGACGCCCCTTGACATTCAGAAGCTCAAACCCCATTCTGAAGTAAATGATCTTTGCCGGTTGTTTTTCTTATCAGAAAAGAAGAAATATTATTAAGAAAGAAGAAAGAAGGAGAATACGGAATCCTCTTAAGAGAGGGGGGGGGGGGGATCATGATCGATACTAAACAACCAGCCAATCACGTTGAACATGCTCAAAACACATTCCCTTGAAACAACCTGCAGCAACAGCCCATAAAGAAGCCAAATTTGGATTTTTCCCAAACCAAAAATACATCATCTTCACCAGTTGTTAATGAATGACATTCTGGGTCAATGCAACAAGGCCCAGAGTCCCCAGCCCTTCCTCCATCCCTTGATTGCTAGTGCATCGCATCTTCAACCCAAAATTCATCTGGAAGACCTTATAACCAGCCCATTTATTCACATATGAATCAATCCATCCAAACCTTTTTAACCTTTTTATTCCATTATATTAACCCACTTCATAACAATCAAACCACCTAAGCCTAAATTACTCTTCGACGCATCATTGCCAGTGCCATCATTGCACTATCACCTTCACTAATGCAGCCATTACCATCGTATGTAACCTACCGTTGCACCAATCAACCCCATCTACCACTATCGACGGCTCCAATCTCCAAAATCCTCAAGAATCCCAAAATCCCAATTCAAACCCTACTCGACATTAATCCAATACACATCACCTTGGTCTCAATCAATTGAGCAGTACTCCTAATCATCACCAAACTAATTCCCCAACCATGTTTGATGATGTAGGACAAACATCAGACAACTTGATTTTTCAATTCCAATTTGCCTAAAAATTATTTATAAACAAGGGCCTTATAATAGGCTTACAATGCTTGGAAGATGAGGCAACTAATTTAAGATGCCTAAATAAATCAAAACAGTAGTTTCTTAGAAAAATAAAATGCAGGGAAACCTAAATAAACTAAAATAATAATTCCTTAAATGATAATACGATAGAATTTTGAAATAAAATGCCAGAATTTGAAAAAAAGAAAATAGAAACAAAATCCTCCATGTTGACTGCATCCTCTCCCAAGAACTCAATCTCTAGTTAAAACTGTGTGCAATGGACCCACAAACTAGCTAGAGATCTTCTTCCCTGAATATTCAAGTGCGCTTACAATCTTATCATCAAAGGGGTTCTTACTATGCATAGGCTCAAGACCCGAATCTTCAATATTCTACTATGGTAACATGAGACTTTCTACGAAAATTGTCATAAAATCCTTTCTACCCACGATTATGGCAGTCAACCCAAAAGCATTCAACCCGCTTAGAATTCAGGCTGCAAGGGAAGGGGGCAGGAGGTGGTTCATGTTGAATGGACAGTCTTACAAGTGTCCTTCCAATACTTCTCTTTTTCTCAGCATTCCAGCAAAGGCAGCGACTTGATCCGTGGAATTCATAGGATTGTAGCGTCGTAGGATTGTAGCTCAATGCATAATCCATAACGAAGTCCCTTATGGCGTGATATGATGTGTTGCAGTTTATCTTCTTCAAAAAAATATCGGGGGACTAATTTGTGAAACTCAAGCGTGTCGCATACTTGTATCAACATCTCCATTCTATTGGGTCAAGGCACACAACTTGAAGTATGTCTCCTTCTCATAATTGATCGGAATGAATTTTTCCTCCATCATATGCCACGGAAGATTTCACTCAGCAATTGTTTCTTACCTCCAAAGTCGGCACTGTTAAAAAAGACTATCACCAAGTATATCCAAGGTGCCTGCGAGTCTAAGACAATGAACAGCCATATCAACATTTTCTTCTAGAAGGACACGCAACACGTAAAGATGTTTTCAATTTGGTGGAACCAATCGAATAGTAGCTCTAGGTCCCCCCCCCCCCCCACCAGGTGAACTCATGCATATTATGGACATGAGTGATATTCGGACTACTACGTGAGATTCGACAACTCCCTTTTGGACAACAAAGTCGAAATCATGGACTCAAGATCATCAAACTTCAAATTTAGAGACAATATGAATTTTGAAAGTAACTTCAGAATTGAGAAAAGTAACCTGAGCGGTCAATTCCTAGACTTGCCTTCTTGCCCTTTCTTTCCAAATTGGATAATTAGACTATCTGTTGATTTTAGAGAAGAAAATAATTCTCTTATTTTATTGATGATAAATGTACAGCCGGTATATAATGGAAGGAAGAAAAGTTCCTTTCTTTATATTCGGTAACAAGATACTAATTACCACAAAATCAGGAAACTAGCCAAATATAGGAAACTACAAAATAGGAAACAAACTAATAGAGATATCAGGAATTTCCAGAATCTCTTCATTCCCAAATTAACGTAGTCAACTAATAATAAAATTAGAATTGCTGCAGCGGTATCCTTGAAAATCAGGGATCAGGTATTTCCACTCCCCCTCAAGCTAGGCGAAGATGTTAATCAAATCTTCAAAATTCTTCCTTGGTAGAGCTTTAGTGAGGATATCTGCTATATGCTGACTTGTCGGCGTGTATAGCAGATTAACTATCCCATTTTCTATCTTCTCCTTTATGAAGTGGCGATTTATCTCCACATGTTTTGTCCTATTGTGATGCACCGGATTCTTCGCAATGTTAATAGCTAACTTATTGTCACAAAATATCTTCATTGGTTCAAAAGTGATGATTCCTAGTTCCCTCATTAGTCTTTGCAACCATATTCCATCACAAATTCTGAGTACTATAGCTCTAAACTCCACTTCTACATTGCTCCGAGAAACTACTGGTTGTTTATTACTTCGCCATGTTACTAGGTTTCCCCACACATACGTACAATAACTAGATGTTGACCTATGGTCAGTTATTGATCCGACCCAGTCAGCATCAGCGAACACTTCAATATCTTTCCTTGTCATTTTAAGGTCCCTCAGTATCCGGTTGACAGCTTCCATATGTTCTTGAGTTGGATCATTCATGAATTGACTTATTACACTAACTGAGAACCCAATATCAGGTCTAGTGTGCGAGAGATAAATCAGCTTCCCAACAGGTCTTTGATATTTGCCTTTGTCCAGTGGAACACTGTCCTTATTAGCTCTAAGCTTAGTACTTGAGTCCATGGGTGTTTCAGCCGGTTTGCACCCAAGCATTCCTGTCTCTTTTAGAAGATCTAGTACAGACTTCCGTTGTGACACTGAAATTCCCTTTCTTGACCGGGCTACTTCCATTCCAAGGAAGTATTTTAGGCTCCCAAGATCCTTGGTTTCGAATTCTTTGGCAAGTAAGGTTTTGAGCTTGATCAGTTCATCTTCATAGTAACCTATTAAGATGATGTCATCTACATACACAATGAGAATCGCCAATTTTCCTTTGGTTGAGTGTTTGATAAACAAAGTGTGATATGCTTGACACTGAGAATACCCATACTTCTTCACTGTTTTGTTGAACCTGTCAAACCAAGCTCTCGGGGATTGCTTCAGTCCATAAATGGATTTCTTGAGCTTACATACCTTATACATAGTTGCCTGTGTTTCAAAGCCAGGAAGAATGTCCATGTAGACTTCTTCTATAAGTTCGCCATTG